>NC_135970.1:36716874-37016874 GCF_053455715.1 Rhinoraja longicauda
ACGATCCCCGCTACTCTAACACTATCCTTCACACTCTAGGGACAATTTACAATTTTACCGAAGCCAATTAACCTACAAACCTGCACGTCTTTGGAGTGTGGGAAGAAACCAAAGATCTCGGAGAAGGTCATGGGCAGAACGTACAAACTTCCTACAGACAAGCACCCATAATCAGGATCAAAATCGGGTCTCTGGCGTTGTAAGGCAGCAGCTCTACCGCTGTGCCATCGAGCTGCCTTACTGGTGAAAGTTGTTCACTGTTTCTCAGTGCACGTGACAATAATAATAACATGCCATAGACTGTGAGAAATTGAATAACAAGTAAAGAGAGTGTCTCGCCTCTCTAAAACAAGCTGCGAAACATAATGTAATTTGTAGAAGACCATGATGCTGTCACACAAACGAGTTAGTTTTAATCTGTAGCAATGTGTTGTAATTCCATCAAGGTGTCCTACACTTCAGAGAGGTGTAACTGGGAAACTCTGCACACTTGCATTATTATTTTTAATTATTTTTGACAACGATTTCCTGAAAGAGGCAACAAAGGTAGAGAGAGTGGTAAAGAACATGCACGCTTGCCTTTATAGGTCAGGGCATTGAGTGTAAGAGTCTGGAAGTCATGGTGCAGCTTTGCAGGACTTTGGTTAGGCCACGTTTGGAGTATTGCACGCAGCTCTGGTCTTTAGACATTTGGTCTTTAGAGATCCAGCATGGGAAAAGGCCTTTTGGCACATCGAGTCCGTGCCAACCAGTCATACACTAGCACTATGCTGCACATTAGGGGCAATTTACAATTTTAGCAAAGCCAATTAACTGACAAACCTACATTTCTTTAGAGTGTGGGGGGAAACAGGAGCAACCAGATAAAAGCCAAGCGGTCACAGGAAGAACCTGCAAACTCTGTACGGTCAGGATCGAACCCGGGTTTCTGGCGCTGTAAGGCAGCAATACCACTGCGCCACATTGCTGCCCCATTACAGGAAGAATGTGGAGGCTTTGCAAAGAGCGCAAAGGAGGTTTACCAAAATGATGCCTGGATTAGGCCCGTTGGGCCCAAACCCCTCCTGCATTGGTGCAGCACCTTTCCCTCCCCCCTCTTCCCCCTCACCCCCTCCCTCTTCCCCCTCCCTCCCCTCTTCCCACTCCCCCCTACCTCCCCTCTTCCCCCCACCCCCTCCCCTCCCTCTTCCCTCTTCCCCCTCCCATCTTCCCTCCCTCCCCCCCTTCTCCCCCCTCCTTCCCCTTCTCCCCCTTCCCCCTCATGTTCGGCAAAGACATTGGAGCCCAAAGATAGACACAAAGTGCTGGTAACTCAGCAGGTCAGGCAGCACCTCTGGAGAAAAAAGATGGATGATGTTTCAGCACGGAACCCTTCTTGAGACTGAAAGTAAAGGGGACGGAACTCGAAGCAGGAAAAGGCCAGAACAAATCTGAGCTGACCCACTGAGTTACTCCAGCACTTTGTGTTTATATTCGGTGTACACCAGCAAACTGCAGTTTCATCCTACACCAGTTGGGGGCTGAAGGGCCTTTGCTGCCCTGCTCTATGTTCTATGAAACCGTGCTCATTTAAGGTCTACACTAAAACTGCAATGCAGTGCCTTTACCGAGATATTTGCCTTCCAATGGCCTCTAACACAGCGTGGTATGTACACTAGGCCTGCTCTGTGGCTGCTCAAAGAGATCAAGGTCAGTTACTCTCCGCCCTCTCGCCTCAGGATATTTCAGGCTGCTGCTTCTGATCTCCATTAAATCAGACAACTTGCTGCTCACAACACGGTCAGAGCGAGTCAGGAGAGTCATACAGCAACGAAACAGGCTCTTCTGCCCAACTCATCCATCCCATCTCAGCTAGTCTCATGTGCCCACATTTTGTCCATAACCTTCTAGGCTTTTCAGTTGGCTGTGGAGGCCAAATGTGGAAGGAAACCGAAACTCACGCAGGTCACAGGGTAGAACGGACAAACTCCGCACAGACAGCACCCGTTGTCAGGATCAAACCCAGGTCTCTGACGGGGCAAGGCAGCAACGCTACCTGTGCTGGCTCCTTCCGATCCAGGTACCTGCCTAAATGTCTTTCAACTTTATTATCGTACCTACCTCACCTGGCAGCTCGTTCCATAAACTCACATTCATGAGAGGTGCGATCTTCACCCCGGAGAAGCATTCATTGTCAGCCTCCACTTTTCCCTCAATTCACTGGAACAGGCAACGGGAGGACAGAGAATGAGAATCACCCAAAAATACAGACATTTATTGGCAACACTCGTGTGGTACCTCTGCTCAGATACATTGCTGACAACCCTCTGCCAGCAACGCCTAGCCTTAGTCTCTTTGCAAAAGTACCATGTCTCCTGGAGTCACAATCAAAATGGGCGGCGCAAAGGCGCATTGGTGGAGTTGCTGCCTCCCAGCGCCAGACACCCGGGATTCAGATATGGCTGGTAACCCTTTTCCTAATTACAAACACATCAAAAATGAAGAAAGGCAAGAACCTGAGCTGGAGGCAGGAGTAGCCTATTCAACCCCTGCCTTAACGTTAGTTAAGATTCCAGGGCGGCACAGCAGTAGAGTTGCTGCCTCACAGCTCCAGAGACCTGGGTTCGATCCTGACTACAGGTGCTGCCAGTACAGAGTTTGCACGTTCTCTCTGTGACCGTGTGGGTTTTCTCCGGGTGCTCAGGTTTCCTCCCACACTCCAAAGGTGTAGGAAGCAACTGCAGACCAATGGTTGACACCAAAGATAGACACAAAATGCTGGAGTATCTCAGAGTCTGAAGAAGGGTCTCGACCCAAAACGTCACCCATTCCTTCTATCCGGAGATGCTGCCTGTCCCGCTGAGTTACTCCAGCATTTTGTGCCTATAGACCTAATGTGAACGGATGAGCGATAGTTGGCGTCAACTCAGTGGGCCGAAGCGCATGGTTCTAAGCTGTATTTTTCAATCAATCAAAAGCATCTAGCAACTGACTTCACCCTGTCAAATTTATAGCAGAATTTTATGTTGAAAGTATTCAAAATGCAACACAAAAAATGACCACCCGCAATTTTCAATTTTACATGTGTGTTGGCAGCTCTTCCTTTATCCTTCGTTCATTGTGGTCGAAGGTTAAAAGTCCAAACAATTTTATCTCAATATTAATATGATTTTTCAGCTATTCACTGATTTTTTCTGCTGGCATTCTTGCATTAGAAATACTCCTATCTAAAAATATCATTTGGAATAAAAAATTCAATGCTGTGGTTAACATAGGATGCAAAATGGAGCAGCACAGCACAGGAACAGGCCCTTCGGCCCATAATATCCATGCCAAACGAGATGCCTAGTTCAACTAATCGCCTGCACGTGATCCATGTCCCTCCATATCCATGTGGTATGAGCTGAGTGTAGCTCAAGGAGGGTCTCAGTTTCTGACTCATCAAAGTATTAATAACAACATTTAAAGACAATTGGACAGGTACAATGATAGGAAAGGTTTTGAGGGATATGTGCCAAATGCGGACAAATGGAACTAGCTTGGATGGGGCATCCTGGACAGCATGGACCAGTTGGGCTGAAGGGAACTTTTTCCGTGCTGCATGACTCCATTTCTAACGCATGTTGGCGCAGTGGTAGAGTTGCTGCCTTACAGCTCCAGAGACCTGGGTTCGATCCTGACTACGGGCGCTGTCTGTACGGAATTTGTATGTTCCCCCCGTGACCTGCGTGAGTTTTCTCCAGGATCTCCAGTTTCATCCCACACTCCAAAGACGTACCGATTTGTAGGTTAATTAGCTTGGTATTAATTGTAAATTGTCCCTAGTCTATGTAGGGTAGTGTTAGTGTGAGGGACTAGCTGGTGGGCATGGCCTCAGTGGGCCGAAGGGCCTGTTTCTGTGCTGTATCTCTAAACTAAACCCAACTAAAAAAAGCCTTTTATAGCAAGTCATGAATGACAAAATACTTGCAACTTGGCAGAATGGATACCTCCAGTATTCACTAAGTGGAACCTTTGCAAGACAAAGCTGGCCATTTGCTCATTCAACACATCCCACAGCAGGAGAAATAAGTCAGCAACCTCAACATTATTTCACCCTTGTTAAAGTTAGTCCAAAATTATTTGAATTTTTCTGTTTTACAATCACAAAAAAACAAAGGTGAAAATTATCTCCATGTGCAATCTCCTTCCACCTCCTTAGACAAAAGCAGGCAAATTAAATGATCAAATTTTCACAAGATGCAATTCTGTTTATCGGTGTTGGATGACAAAAGTGTGCATCTTACAGTCTTAAGATAAATGTTTTTAGTTTTAATTTTAGTTTTTAATTTTAAAGATACAGTGCGGAAACGGGCCCTTTGGCTCACTTGGACCGCGCCGACCAGCGATCCCCGCACACTAGCACGATCCTAAACACACTAGGGACAATTTAAAATATTACCAAGCCAATTAACTTACAAACCTGTACGCCTTTGGAGTGTGGGAGGAAACCGGAGCACCCGGAGAAAACCCACGCAGGTCATATGAAGAGCATAAAAACTCTGTACAGAACTCCCCTTGTCAGGATCGAACCCAGGTCTCTGATGCTGTAAGGCAGCAACTCTACCACTGCACCACCGTGCTGCAAAAATGTACACAACTATTTCTGTGCATCGCTGAGGCAGAGAATTCCACAGATTTACAACTCTGACTGAAAACGTTTTTCCTCATCTCCGTTCTAAATGGCCTACCCCTTATTCTTAAACTGTGGCCCCTGGTTCTGGACTCCCCCAGCATTGGGAACATGTTTCCTGCCTCTAACGTGTCCAACCCCTTAACAATCTCTTTGATGTCCTCTTGGTGATTGGCATGGTCTCGTTAGGCCAAAGAGCCTGCCTGCCTGCTGCATCTCTCTACGACTCCAAGAATGAATGGGAGAATAACTGCTTTAAGAAATGATGGCAGGTAATTAGCTTCCACGCAAGATCAATGAATGAGATTTAAAGTCGATCTGCAATTAGCTAAAATCTTATAAGAAATAAAATATTTAAACATCACACTCAAGAACAGCAGCAGTATTGGAAAGAATTCATCTCTTTCAAATCCAAATTATGTTGATTAATAATTAAGCTCTTATTCATGTGCGCCTTTCTCAGACAGAGGCAAGGATCAGCAGTAAATCAGTAACACAAATCCATCATAGCCTTTCATCCTTCAAAACATTAAATAGCTGAGAGCATGATCTTTCTCTGTGTTCAGTGAATACCGATGATAACTAAATTTGTTCAATAATTTTTTTTTCCATCAGTGTACTTCATTAGAGAATTTAATAACTGAATCCAAGGTAAAAGCCGTATTTGTTTTGCATTAAAAAATCAGATGTATTGAACTCAGCAGTCTGGATTAGATGCGTAGGAAGGAACTGCAGATGCTGGTTTACACTGAAGATAGACATAAAATGCTGGAGTAACTCAGCGGGACAGGCAGCATCTCTGGAGAGAAGGAATGGGTGACTTTTCGGGTCGAGACCCTTCTTCAGACTGAGGGACAGGGGAGAGGGAAACTGGAGATATGGAAGGGTGCAAAGAGAAGGTAAGGTGTGAAAACAACAGATGCCTAACTAGGAGACCCCTGCTTCCTGCGTATATTGAAGATGCTCCGTAAACAATCTACAAACAGCTGGGGTTAAGAAGAGAGACTTGTGATCACAGTTGCTAACTCAGCACAGTATAATCTTCAGAGACCAGTGGGTGAAATTTATGTTAGACAGAATTCATTGGGTATTTGATTTTGATCAAGGGAGGCGAGTATAATCAAAGGACTCAGAGAGACACATAGATATTAAAAATAACATATACTTGCGTGGAATGCAGGTTTCTCATTTTTGCAGTTGTGCTAGCTTAACTCAGCAGTCTTGCTGCATGTCAAGTGAATAGGTTTTCAAATGTTTTCAAGAAAGTTAGATTTAGCTCTTAGGGCCAATGGAATCAAGGGATATGGGGGAAAAAACAAAACAGGGTACTGATTTTGGATAATCAGCCATAATCATATTGAATGGCGGTGCTGGCTCGAATGGCCTACTCCTGCACCTATTTTCGATGCAGGTGATTGATCACAGTTGCCAAGTAGTCAAGTGGAAATTAAGGTAAAGCAAAGCCCTGTTGTCTGTGACGCCGGTGCTCTGTCTATCCTATATCTGCTTTTCATCATTTTATAAACTTCTATCAGGTCTCCTTTCAGTCTCTGACCCTCGAGAGAAAATAATCCAAGTTTGTCCAAAACAAGCATAAGCTAAAGATGGCTGCAATACAGGCCTGGCAGAGCATCACCAGAGAAGACACCCAGCAACTGGTCGTGTCCATGAATAGAAACATAGAAAATAGGTGCAGGAGTAGGCCATTCGGCCCTTCAAGCTTGCACCGCCATTCAATATGATCATGGCTGATCATCCAGCTCAGTAACCTGTACCTGCCTTCTCTCCATACCCCCCGATCCCTTTAGCCACAAGGGCCACATCTAACTCCCTCTTAAATATAGCCAATGAACTGGCCTCAACTACCTTCTGTGGCAGAGAATTCCACAGACTCACCACTCTCTGTGTGAAGAAATGTTTTCTCATCTCGGTCCTAAAAGACTTCCCCCTTATCCTTAAGCTGTGACCCCTGGTTCTGGACTCCCCCAACATCGGGAACAATCTTCCCGCATCTAGCCTCTCCAACCCCTTAAGAATTTTATATGTTTCTATAAGATCCCCCCTCAGTCTTCTAAATTCCAGCGAGTACAAGCCTAGTCTATCCAGTCTTTCTTCATATGAAAGACCCGCCATGCCAGGGATCAATCTGGTGAACCTTCTCTGTACTCCCTCTAAGGCAAGAACGTCTTTCCTCAGATTAGGAGACCAAAACTGCACACAATACTCCAGGTGCGGTCTCACCAATGCCCTGTACAACTGCAGTAGAAACTCCCTGCTCCTAAACTCAAATCCTCTTGCTATGAATGCCAACATACCATTCGCTTTCTTCACTGCCTGCTGCACCTGCACGCTTGCTTTCAATGACTGGTGCACCATGACACCCAGGTCACGTTGCATCTCCCCTTCTCCTAATCGGTCACCATTCAGGTAATACTCTGCTTTCCTGTTCATGCCGCCAAAGTGGATAACCTCACATTTATCCACATTATATTGCATCTGCCATGCATTTGCCCACTCGCCTAATCTATCCAAGTCACTCTGCAGCCTCCTAGCATCTTCCTCGCAGCTAACACTGCCACCCAGCTTTGTGTCATCCGCAAACTTAGAGATGTTGCATTCAATTCCCTCGTCCAAATCATTAATATACACTGTAAATAACTGGGGTCCCAGCACTGAGCCTTGCGGTACCCCACTAGTCACTGCCTGCCATTCCGAAAAGGACCCGTTTATTCCTACTCTTTGCTTCCTGTCCGCCAACCAATTTTCTATCCACTTCAAGCAGTCATTACATGCAAAGGACATGCAATAAAATACTAAACATGACTACTTTCATTTACATGACATTGCTGTGTCCCAAACATTATGGTGCCCTGAAATGGGGGGGACTATGTATAAACACTGCTGTAATTTCTACATGGTGAAATCAAAATGTATAAAAATACCCTTTAATAAAATCTGACAATGTGCACTTTAACCACATGTGATTTGTTTCTATTACAAATCTCAAATTGTGGAGTAGAGGCAAATAAATAAATGATGGGTTTTTGTCCCAAACATTATGGAGGGCAGTGTAGCACCACAGGAATTTTGATACCCACCCAGGGGGCGGATAAGGCAGCCAAGTTGAAAGACGGCACCTCTCCAAATTGTGTAGGAAGGAACTGCAGATGCTGTTTTACACCGAAGATTCACAAAATGCAATCTGAAGAAGGATCTCAACTCGAAACATCACCCATTCCTTCTCTCCAGAGCTGCTGCCTGTCCCACTGAGTTACTCCAACATTTTGTGTCTATCTTCGGTTTAAACCAACATCTGCCGTTCCTTCCTATACAATGAACCATTGTACATTTCCTTGAGCGTTGTCTGCTTTGATCTGTCCTTTCCACACTTTATATGCTCTTTGTACCCTTCCACATCTCTAGTTTCCCTCACCCCTGACTCTCAGTCTGAAGAAGGGTCTCGACCGGTAACATCATCTATTCCTTCTCTCCAGAGACGCTGCCTGTCCCGCTGAGTTACTCCAGCATTTTGCGTCTACTTTCTTTGAACACGAAGTATGGTTTAAAACAAAACAAGGAAAGCAAACATTTTATTCTTGGGTTTTGTAAACCGCGAGTTCCACTTGTAATTATGAAGTGTGAACGGTTCCTATCAATCTTTCCAACATTGCCATGTTATGCTGTGTGCAGAGCATTGCAAGCTACACTGGCATAGAAAGCCAATCTTTAGTTAAAGATAAATGACTCTGAGTGCAAGATGGACAAACGTATTTGTAATACAAAAAACAAAGTGCCGCAGAAGTATTAAATTTTTTATGACTTCCCACAAAGTATAATTCCCACCTAATGGTCCATTTACATTCCGGGTCTGCCACAGCAGCTGTTCCTTTGCTGCCAAGATACCAGTAATCTAAATTCCACAGGCATTACAAACTGCCTTACCTCAGTCAAAAGACAAAGGCAACCATATTTTCAACCTTCACCAGCTTTGGCGCCAAAAGATCCTGCACATTGAGAAGACACTGCGACAGAAACAGGAAGGCACTGTGGCGCAGCGGTAGAGTTGCTGCCTTACAGCGATGGCAGCGCTGGAGACTCAGGTTCGATCCTGACTACGGGCGCCGTCTGTACGGAGTTTGTACGTTCTACCCCGTGACCTGCGTGGGTTTTCTCCGAGATCTTCGGTTTCCTCCCACACTCCAAAGACGTACAGGTATGTAGGTTAATTGACTGGGTAAATATAAAAATTGTCCCTAGTGTGTGTAGGATAGTTTTAATGTGCAGGGATCGCTGGGCGGCGCGGACCCGGTGGGCCGAAGGGCCTGTTTCCGAGCTGTATCTCTAAATCTAAAACAAAAATGGAAAGGTTTAGAGGGACACAAAATGCTAAAGTAACTCAGCGGGACAGACAGCATCTCTGGAGAGAAGGAATGGGTGACGTTTCGTGTCGAGTCACTTCTTCAGACAGTCTGAAGACGGGTCTTACCCGAAACGTCACCCATTCCTTCCCTCCAGAGATGCTGCCTGCCCCGCTGAGTGTCTCCAGCATTTTGTGTCAATCGTCGGTGTAAACCAGCATCTGCAGTTCCTTCCTACACACAGTTTAGACCCAACAGGGGCAGGTGGGGACTATTTCAGACTATTTTCGTCATTTGACAAAATAATTTAATAATTTAGACACAAATGAATCGCTAGAATCATTTTGATGGAATTATCAATTAATTTATAACGCTGTCTTAAAATAGGAGCCGTAATTCCAAATGTTTAATCAAGTTTACGGCCGTGGCCGATAAAGGTTGGATGCCAGATGGTGCCAATAAGTGTCCACGATGCAGTCAGACTGCGCAGGAGGTTGAAGAGGTGATCGGAGGAGGGACAGTACGACAAATATAGCTAACTCATTACCCCTACCCTGCAAATACTCAAGGAAAAGATGAACTGAAACAGAGTGACTAGATAAGAGGATGCCCAGAAGATAGCTGGCATACCTTATCAAAATTTCAATGAATCGGAGGATTATTATGTTCATAACACAGAAGAGCAGAATTAGGCCATTCGGCCCATCAGGTCTACTCTGACATTCGTTCATGGCAGATCTATTTTTCCCCCTCAACCCCATTCTCCAACCTTCTCCCCATAAACTTTGACACCCTTACAAATCAAGAAGAGCGGCCAACACAGTGACGCAGCGGTAGAGTTGCTGCCTTACAGCTCCAGAGATCTGGGTTCGATCCTGACTAGGGGTGTAGACACAAAATGCTGGAGTAACTCAGCGGGACAGGCAGCATCTCTGGAGAGAAGGAATGGGTGACGTTTCAGGTCAAGACCCTTCTTCAGAATGATGTCAGGGGAGTGGGCTGGACAGAGATAGAATGTAGTCAGAGACAGTCAGACTGGTGGGAGAACTGGGAAGGGGGAGGCGATGGAGAGAGAGGGAAAGCAAGGGCTACTTGAAATTAGAGAAGCCAGGAGATCAGGTAGGTTAAGATTGACTGAGCAGGTGTTCAGCGAAACAATTGTCGAGCCTGCGCTTGGTCTCGCCGGTATACAGGAGTTAACACCTGGAACAGCGGATACAGTAGATGAGGTTAGAGGAGGTGCAGGTGAACCTCTGTCTCACCTGAAAAGATTGTCAGGGTCCTTCGATGGAGTCGAGGGGGGAGGTAATGGGACAGGTGTTGCATCTCCTACGGTTGCAGAGGAAAGTACCTGGGGACGGGGTTGTTTGGGTGGGAAGGGATGAGTGGACCAGTGGGTTGCAGAGGGAACAGTCTCTGCGGAAAGTAGAAAGAGGTGGAGATGGGGAAAATGTGGCCAGTAGTGGGATCCCCTTGGAGGTGGCGAAAATGTCGGGGGATTATATGCTGTATGCGACGGCAGATGGGGTGGAAAGTGAGGACAAGGGGGACTCTATCCTTGTTACGAATGAGGGGTGGGGGAGCAAGAGTGGAGCTGTGGGATGTCGAGGAGACCCTAGTGAGAGACGTATCTATAATGGAAGTGTAAAACCCTCGTTCCCTAAAGAATGTGGACATCTCCGATGACCTGGTGTGGAAAACCTCATCCTGGGCGCAGATGCGTCATAGACGGAGGAATTGGGAGTAGGGGATAGAGTCTTTACAGGAAGCACGGTGCTTTAGGGGTGACTACGGGTGTTGGCTGTACGGAGTTTGTACGTTCTCCCCGTGACCGCATGGGTTTGCCCCGGGTGCTCCGGTTTCCTCCCACACTCCAAAGGCATACAGGTTTGTAAGTTAATTGGCTTCGGTAAAAATTGTAAATTGTCCTTAGTGTGCAGGATAGTGCTGGTGTGCGGGGTGATCGCTTCGTCGGCGCGGACTCGGTGGGCTGAAGGGCCTGTTTCCGCGCTGTATCTCTAAACTAAACTTATCAATCTCCGCATTAAAAATATCCCATTGACTTGGCCTCCACTGCCCTTTGTGGCAATGAATTCCACAGATTCACCACCCTCTGATAAAATAAATTCCTCCTCATCTTTCTACACTGTTGTGGATGAGGTATCCATAAAGCAGGCTGCCCTGCCCTGTATGGTGTCGAGTTTTGAGTGTTATTGAAGCTACAGGGAGAAGGCAGGAGAATGGGGTCGAAGGTGGAAAAATAGTTCAGCCATGATGGAATGGCAGAGTAGAATCAATGGGCCGAATGGCAAATTCTGCCCCAATATCTTATGAACTCATAATAATCCTACGAATCATTGAATTTAGGATTAACAAACTCATCAGGGAGGCTGGCTCCGTCCTGGGGGTGGAGTTGGATTCATGGGAGGTGGTCTTGGAGGGGAGGATGCTCCTCAAACTGCGGAGCATCCTGGACAATACAGCTCACCCCCTCCATGACACACTGGTCAACCTGAGGAGCACCTTCAGCAACAGACTGGTCCCACCAAGATGTAGCACAGAACGCCACAGGAGATCCTTCTTCCCTGTGGCTCTCAAACTGTACAACTCCTCCCCCTTCTGTCGTGGGGTAGACTGAGACTGACTTCCCTCCCCCCCCCACCACATCCTCCCAAACCAATGCACATCCCCAATCCATTCCACTCGTCACTTTAATTCCATGTTTCGTGTATTTTTGTTTTTTTATAACTGTGGCCGGATCAATTTCCCTCCTGGGATAAATAACGTTCTATCATATAATGTGTGTCCTTCAAAAGTGTGGTTGAAGCTGCACTTCGAAGCAGACGTTTCCACACAATGGCGTTCAAAATGCCGACATAAATGCAAAGCCAACACAGTATCCCCAACCAGGGCCCCAAGGAAATCTATGCAGAGAGAATATTATAAAAGATTACAACCTATACCATTGTTTTGAGTAGAAATGGAAGCCAAAAACACTTCTACTTCATAATAGAGGGGGGAAAAAAATCTATTCATTTTGCCTGCAGTATTGGAAGAACTCCTCCAGTTTCACGGAGAGTTGTCCACAAAGCAGAATAAAGGCTAGTTCAAGAGAATCGGCCGGGACAATTCCCTCCTCCGGAGCAAGAAAGGAATAAATTCAAACAGAACGCCGCTTCTGCGTAAAAAAACCTGAATCAATTGCTTATGCTCAAGTTGCCTCATTAGAAAAATCAGCACTGCATTGGTTTTCTTTCAATGACGTTGGATCAAAAGGTTTCAGGCAACTTGCTCTGCCGTTTCTGTGCTGCCCTGTCCTATCTTCCAGTCCCAACATTCTTCTAAAGTGCCGCTGTGCCAAACAAGTAACGTCATTCTGACAAAGGCGTGCGATCACCAGTAACCAGGCAGCCGAACGCCTCCATTGTCACCTTCACCACTGGACTGCAACCTACTGAACACTGACAAAAAGGAATTTAACTAGAGCAGGCAGAATAGTTCTGGGCTCAATTTTTTAATTGAGTTTTGAAATTATTTTTTTTTGTGCTTCAGTTCAGGTCCATGTCTCCAATACTCACGATTGGCCAAAATTTCAGGTATTTTCTGAAATCCGAGTCAAACCCACCAATCTTTCATTCCAGTGATGAATTCCAATTAAATTGGCAATGACAATAACCAATGCGAACACTTTCAAAAATCAGTCAATGATTTTACTGAGGAGACACAAGGGAAAGCCCTGGTGTGCATCACTGGGCCGTGCAAGAGTGAGAGCGGACCCGGCTACCGGGGGCGGTGGGGCCGCGGGCAGGCGGTGGGGGAAGACAGTCAGCTGCACTGGCAAGAACAAAGCTGGACCCCGCGAGGGGGGCCACTAAGAACAAAGGGGGACCCCGCGAGAGGGGCCACTGCGAACAAAGAGAGACCAAAATGACTAATGAGCAATTTTGGAACTTTGTCGGCACCAGAAACGTGGCGACTCTGTGTCCTTTGTGTATTGTATGCAAAAGCAAAGAATTGCACTAACATAGGTACATGTGACAATAAAGTATAATTGAATCATTGAACACTAAAGTCTGGAGCGTCAGTCTGAAGAAGAATCCCAAAGCGAAACATCGCCTCTCCATTCCCTTCCTCAGATGCTTCCTGACCCGTTGAGTTCCTCCAGCACTTGCGTATTGACTCTGTGCATACTGTGCTGACCGAGCAATTGTAAATATATACGGCGATAGTTTGCTGAGCTGTACACAAATAATATATTTCACTGTAGATCGACACAAAAAGCTGGAGTAACTCAACAGGTCAGGCAGCATCTCTGGAGAGAAGGAATGGGTGACGTTTCGGGTCGAGACCTCTTCTTCAGACTGTACCTGGTACCTGTGACAGTAACAAAACCATTGACCATTTCGTGAACAGCTCAATGTCTTTACCAATTCTAATTTCCCATCCCTCTCTCAGTCACATCAACGTTTGAAGAAGGGTCTCGACCCGAAACATCGCCCATTCCTTCTCTCCTGAGATGCTGCCTGACCTGCTGAGTTACTCCAGCATTTTGTGAATAAATACCTTTGATTTGTACCAGCATCTGCAGTTATTTTCTTATACAACATATTCCACTCAGTATCCAAAAACAAAAAACATTTGGTCATCAGTCAGTGCACTGTGTACACTTAAAAAAAAATGTTTGCTGAAAGTAAATTGTATGACTGACTTGATAAAAATTTATTTTCAAAGAGTTTTCAGTGTAAAAATAAAATGTACTTTTGGTAAAAATTCAAGCACTAAAAATGGTCAGTGGTTGCCTTGAAACTGAAAATGGCAGAAGTCTAACAGCTTGGAGTCACAGCAGTAAATGGTACTCCAGAAACTGTATAAAGCCAAACTAAACTTCATGGAAGTCAGAATCCTATGCTTTGCCAAGTTATCCTCACTAACACAAGAAGCTAAATGGTTCACAGGAGTACAGAGAATGGAAACAAAAACCAGAAAGAAAAAAAAATGGATTTGGAAATGATGACACAACGACAAGGGAACAATTAGAGTCACAGCATGGAAACGGCCCTTCGGCCCAACTTGCCCATGCCGACCAAGATGCTCCACCTTAACTAGTCCCACCTGCATATGTTTGTACCGCCTATATACTAAAACTCTCGTTTGTTTGTTCCTGAACTACAGCTGGATAGCAATTATATTCAGCAAACAGCATATCTCTGCCATGTTATCTCGAGCAAAATAGAATTGAAACCATCATCACGTCTGGTCAAGGGGGTAAAAAGGTGATTTTAAAAAAAAATTCAGATTTGATTTTCTGAATTGTGAATTGTCTCTTTGTGAGACAGTGAGAAAGGTAGATTTTTCATCATGCTATGTTAAGATTTCACTGATTTCAAAATCAAATCAAATTTAAATTTAGTGGGGTCCAAAAACATGGCAACTCGTGTGAACGCCTCAGTGTTACCTGTTACCCCTGGACTCTCGCACTTGGCTAAGATTGTGCTCATGTGCACTAAGAATTTTTTATTGAATTGCATACAAAGAATTTCACAGTACCGACTATTTGTGACAATAAAGTGCCCTTAAACCTTTGAAGACTGCAAGAGAATAAATGAGAATGACAGCACAAGACCAGTTCACTGAGAAAATTGGAATTATTTAAGACTCAGCAGTAAATAACTTATTTTTAATGAAAAATAATTGACTTGTGAAAGACGCAAGCCAGTCCCAGAATCGTTGTGTGTGACGGTGCAGGCACTGAGAGGGGAAAGGAGTCTTTGTTCTTTCTCTCTGTTATCTTGTCAGCTTCAGCAGTTTACTGGGACTAAACTCGTCGGGTACCTTACTTGTTCACAGGTCCATGAATATTACAGCCTTGAAAACCCGCTAACAAGTCTTGTGTTAGTTTGATTCAAAAGGCATATTGACAGAGAGCCAGCGCAGACTGCTGGATCAACACTGCCCGAATTGATCATCTTGCTTCCAGTTGACCTAAATGTCAGATGCAAACAGTTAGCCTAAGCAGAGACGGTACCTGCGATTCAAATATGTGGTGGCAAAAACGTGATAAGCTTCTTAAAACGTCATTTGCATTCAGTGAATAGAACCTGATAAAACACCATCTGACAGAATGTTAATCAGCAAGATTAGGCGACATTTAAAACCCCTGTGTTTCACTATGAATTTTTATTCAATAGATGAAAACGTTGGGGCAATAATATTATTCAGGCAGATCGCTATCATGCTGCTATTTACCGTTAAGAGGAAAGGCGAAAAGCAGAGACAGCAATCTGACTTAAACTCAAGAATCATATTTAAAATGTATCCCTTGGAATCGGGGGCTTGTCCAACAAGAAATAATATAGATGGGGCAGACCAATGTTCTGCCCTGCTCAATACAGATCTCTGTGAAAATAAAATCCACTGGAGATAAACCAAATGAATAAATATTTCACATTAGAGAGGGAGTATATTCACTGCTCCCAAGAACCAGAGATGATCTTACTGGGACAGTAAAGATATCTTCAGACTTCTATAATTGCAGCCACCCACTAATGTAGCAATATCCTTACGCTCACAATGCAAAACATAGGTTAGCCTTGCAAGGTCTCAAACCAAGCCCAGCACATACACCATAATAGGCTAATCAAAACGGCTTTGCAAACATAGGGTGTCAGGGGTTATGGGGAGAAGGCAGGAGAATGGGGTTGAGAGGGAAAGATAGATCAGCCATGATTGAATGGCATAGTAGACTTGGTGGGCCGAATAGCCTAATTCTGCTCCTATCACTTATGAACTTATATAACACAGAAATAGGCCCTTCGGCCCACTCTGTCCATGCCAGGTGACGTTTCAGGTCAGGATTCCACTTGTGGAAGAAATGGACAGACAAGGGTTCAGGTTGGGGGCCATTCTTCAGACTACGGAAAAGTCCTGACCGGAACCATTGCCTGTCCATTCCCTCCACATATACTTCCTGATCTGCTCAGTTCATCCACCATTTTGGTTTTGCTCATTTATTTTGAGGTATCAACTCTGGTTCCAGATATCCTAGACAGGGGAAACATCCATGCTGTACCCACTCTGAAATAGGTTCAATGTGGCATCTCATTCTTCCAAATTCCAGAAAATAAAATCCTAATCTGCTTTATTGCCCCTCATATGATGAACCCACCACCCCCTAGATGTACCAGAATTCTTCCCTAACCTGAAAAGGCTGGAGGTAGCTGGATGACAGAGAACAGGAAATGTGTGAAAGAAGGGACTGTTACATATGCTACATATTCATTGTAGCAGTCCCAACCTCCTGCACTACTTTGTATCAGGCACACTCACCACACACACACACACACTGTGATTAGGTATGTAAGCACTTTTCAGTATCACTACGCCACACAGGCAAGGAGCTGAATAAAGGAGTAAATTAAGGCAACTGAAACAACCTGAATTGTGTCGTTATTATCAGGACATCAAACCCGAAGACACAACATGGTGGCAGCGGTGACTTTCGAGTAAAAACCCGCGCTATTGTGAATCGCTATTGTGAATTAGGAACAGCGGCTGCAGAGAAATTGATTTTTTTTGTGCACCCGCCTAACAACACAAGATGGCGGCCTCCACAGCAGCAATGAGCCTCCACCCTACGATGAACTGGGACGCCGATGATGTGGTGGAGGCGTTCAAGAAATTCAAACAAAAGAGCCAGCTGGCATTTAAAAGCTTCCTGAAAGGAACTGCAGATGAAGAGAAGGTCAGTTATATTTTACTATGGCTCGGGGAGAAGGGTCTAGACATTTTTAACAGTTGGAGCTTAACAGAGCCTGACTGCAATAATCCGGGAATAGTCCTTGAAAGGTTTGCGAACCATATGGAGCCCAAATCAAACCACAGAATCCATCGGTATGAGTTCCAAGGGCTAAGACAAGACCCACAAGAAACAACCGACACTTTCCTTTCGAGACTAAGGAACGTGGCCAAGAAATGCAGATTTGGTGATGAAGATGACAGAATTGTCGACCAGCTAATATGGGGGTGCGCCCACCAAGAGGTCCAAAAGTCCCTAATAGGGAAAGACACCCTCAACCTAAAAGACGCCGTAGATGCTGCCAGAGCTTTCGAAGCCACAAGGAAACAAATGTCCTCCCTCTGCCTTCAAGTTGGCTCATCTCAGAGCAGCACCAGAGTGAATATAGACGCTCTCTCAAAACGTGACCCTGGCTCCACCTTAAAGGCTCCAAAGCAGACATTTTCTAGGCATGCAAACAAACAAGCAAGCCAAAGAAGCTGCTGGAACTGCGGTACAGAGCATGCATTTGATGATCGCAGGGCGTGCCCAGCATACGGGACTACCTGCAACTCATGTGGGAGGCCTAACCACTGGAAGAAAATGTGTAGGTCAACAAAATCATACAGCACCAAGCCAAAGCAGCAATGGTCAAAGAACGATAGAAATACGAGAAGGAAACAAATACACGCACACGTCCAACAGGAAGAGGAGATAACCTCAGATACCTCTGAGGAAGAATTCCTTTCCGTTGGGACCATTGACGTCCACGAAATGGGAAACAGCAAAACACATAGCAACAGAGAGGAAGCATATACTATAATACAACTACAGAAAAAAGTGGGAAAGAAAAGAACAACGATTAATCTAAGGCTCAAAATTGATACTGGAGCCCAGAGCAATATCTTACCAGTCAATCTTTACGGAAAGATATTCCCTGAACACATGACAAAAGATGGCAGCGTCAGGAAAGGAATCCTTGGAAGTAGCGATGTAGTCCTAGCTGCATACGGAGGTTCCATAATCCCACAGCTAGGCAAAATAATCATAGCAGGAACATACAAAGGGAAAGAAGTGAAATGCCCCTTCTTCATCACTAAATCGAAAGGACCTGCTATTCTCGGCCTGAACACGTGCCAAAGACTGAAGATTGTGTCAATCAACTATGAAATCAAGACAAACTCCTGCAGAATTGACAGAAACATACCCATCAAAAACCGGCCGCCCATCAGGAACAAAGAAGAATTGATGGACATGTACCCAGAGTGTTTTGACGATACCGTTGGTTGTTTTGAGGAATACGAATACCATATCACAGTAGACCCCAGTGTGAAGCCAGTGATCCACCCACCCCGCCGTGTTCCCCTTGAACTGAAAGAGAGGCTAAGGGAACAACTAAACGAAATGGAAGAAAAGGGCATCATCACAGCAATAACTAAACCAACTGATTGGGTAAATTCAATTGTTATCAAAGAAAAGCCAAACGGAAAACTAAGGATATGCCTTGATCCCAGGGATCTGAACAATGCATTGAAGCGCGACCATTATCCAACTCCAACCCTTGAAGAGATCACACCCGCACTAGCCGGTTCCAAGGTGTTCAGCAAGCTGGATGCTAGCAATGGATATTGGAACGTCAAAATAGACCGGAAGTCATCAATGCTCACCACTTTCAACACGCCATTTGGCAGATTCAGATTCAACAGGCTCCCATTCGGGCTGAAGGTGAGTCAAGATGTCTTCCAGCGGAAAATAGATGAAACATACAAAGGCTGTAAAGGGGCAATCGGGATAGCAGATGATATCCAAGTATACGGCAGAGATGAAAACACGCATGATTACAACCTCCATGAGGCTATGGAAAAAACTCGAAGAGCCGGCATAAAGCTCAATGCAGACAAATGCATAATCAAAGAAAGGGAGTGCAAATTCTTTGGACTGATTTACTCTGCAGAAGGAGTGAAACCGGACCCTACAAAAGTGGATGCTATCAACCACATGGAGGAACCCAAAGACAAGAAACAGTTAAGAAGTTTCCTAGGGCTCATACAATACATGGGAGTCTTCATACCTAAGCTTGCTAATCATACAGCAAATCTCCGTGAATTGATGAAAGACGACGCTGAATTTGATTGGTGTGCTTCACATAGCCAAGATTTTGGGAAATTAAAACAACTCATCAGCAAAGAAACGATCCTGCAGTACTATGACAGACAGAAACCTGTAACACTCCAAGTTGATGCCTCCATGAGAGGAGTTGGAGCAGTACTGATACAAAATGGCCGACCTATTGCGTATGCATCCAAAGCACTCACTCCTACAGAATCAAGGTACGCAAACATAGAGAGAGAACTCTTAGCAGTAGTCTATGGCTGCGAGAAATTTCACACTTACCTATATGGAAGGTATTTCGACATCGAAACAGACCACCGCCCTCTAGAACAAATCGGAAAAAAAAACCTCACCAAAGCACCAGCCAGACTACAGAGACTATTACTGAGGCTACAGAGCTACGACTACAACATCAGATACAAGCCAGGAAAAGACCTGCTGCTAGCTGACGCCCTATCCAGACTATCAACACATGACAAACAAGAGATGGAAGGGCTGAGCATAAAGATCCACCACATTGTGAGTGTGACAAGCGTGAAGCTGGAACAGATTAAAGAGGAAACAGCCAGAGATGAAGAACTCCAGCTCCTCACCCAAATGGTAATACAGGGGTGGCCAGAAAAGAGACAACAAGTTCAGCCTATCCTCCGCGAATACTGGACCATCCGTGATGATATTTCGGTAGAGAATGGAGTCCTGCTGGCCGGATCACGAATCATCATACCCAAGTCCATGAAAAAAGAAATCCTCGAAAAGATCCACCAAGGACACTTAGGAATGGAAAAGTGCAGACTCCGTGCTAAATCCGCTGTGTACTGGATAGGCATGTACAAGGACATAGAAAAGCTGGTATCTACATGCCACATATGCCAAAAATACAGGAATTCACAACAGAAGGAGGAAATGACACCCAGTGATATCCCAAGCCGGCCATGGCAAACCATCGGAGCAGACCTGTTCACAGAGAACCAGCAATGGTATTTGATTATGGCCTGCTACTACTCCAAATTCCCATTTGTGAGAAACATAAAGGACTTGAAAGCTAAAACAATTGTGTCAATTGTTAGAGGGTTGTTTGCAGAGCAAGGAATACCTGAGCAGATCGTATGTGACAATGGAACCCAATTCACATCTCGGGAATTCAGAGAGCTGGCCACCGAATACGGGTTCAAAATCACAACATCTTCACCACATTACCCAAAGGGCCATGGGTTTATTGAAAGGCAAGTACAGACAGCCAAGAAAATACTAATAAAATGCCGAGAGGCAAAGGAGGATCCAAACCTGGCACTATTATCCTTACGGGCAACTCCACTAAAGGCTGACATGAAGTCTCCTGCAGAAATGCTAAATGGCAGGAAATACAAAACCACCCTGCCAAGCAAAATCCAACCCCCTATCGACCAAGAAGAAACAAGGGCAAAATTGGCAGCTGCCCAGGAGGAGGGGCTGAAACAATACAACAAAAATGCACAGTACTTGCCTGAACTATTTCAAGGCCAAAACGTACATGCTCAGGATCCAATAACAAAGAAATGGACCCCAGCACAAATCACCAGTAGGGCTGGAACCCCAAAATCATATATCATAGAGACAGAACCGGGCAGGCAGTTGAGACGAAACAGAATTCACATCCGCCCGACACCTGAAATGTCAACACCTGCAACTTCAAAGACAACACCAGCAACTCCTAGGACACCACCCACAGCAGCAGCAACACCTGCCATTGATGACAACACATTCTCACAAACTGCTACCAGTGAGTTATATAGTCAACCAGCACCAACCAATGGCCAGGAAACGACTCAACAAGTCACCAATACATCGAGTGCAACACTGCAGGCAACAACCAGATCTACTAGATCCAGGAGCAACATCTTACCCCCAGCGCGTTATCGCTAGCACTGGAAGGGACAAGTCACAAGTCACGCCAAGACATGACTCTTGACTGGCTACGCACTACCTGAAAGAAAACAAGCTGCCATTATATATTTTGTTGTGTAGTATAGTAGAAAGCAGAATGCCATGAATGTGGGCAGAATAATCCCACGGTATCTGCTACAGGATTGCCACCCTCGCTCTGGAAATCCTCTAGTGTCACTAACTTTTATTCTTTTCTTTTGAGAAGGGGGGATGTTACATATGCTACATATTCATTGTAGCAGTCCCAACCTCCTGCACTACTTTGTATCAGGCACACTCACCACACACACACACACACTGTGATTAGGTATGTAAGCACTTTTCAGTATCACTACGCCACACAGGCAAGGAGCTGAATAAAGGAGTAAATTAAGGCAACTGAAACAACCTGAATTGTGTCGTTATTATCAGGACATCAAACCCGAAGACACAACAGGGACCCCGACCCAAAACTCACCCATTCACCTTCTCCAGAGATGCTGCCTGCCCCTCTGAGTTATTCCACCATTCTGTGTCCTTTTTTACCCTCCCCAAGGAATATTGTGCCTGCTGATGGAATCACATCTGTGACACAGCAAACAAGGTCTGACAAAGTATAAAAACTTTAACTTTTTAAGTTTAATTTAGAGATACAGCTTGGAAACAGGCCCTTTGGCCCACTGAATTCGTGCCAACCGGCGATCCCTGTACAATAGTTTTATCCGACACATTAGGGACAATTTACACGCCTTTGGAATGTGGGAGGAACACGGAGTACCCGGAGAAAACCCACGCGCTCACAGCGAGAATGGACAATCTCCGTACAGACAGCACCCGAGGTCAAAATCAAACACGGGTCTCTGGCGCTGTAAGACAGCAACTCTACCGCTGCACCACCAAGCTGCCCTAAACATTATACAGATTGGAGGAAATCTAGGAAGGCAGAGATTGGGAAAGAAAGTGGATGAGTGTCTATTTTTGTTCGGCGGCAACCACAGGTGCAAGTGTCTTCAGGAAATACGCTATGTTTGATTCAGATTTAAGAACTTTAACCTCTGCTGTTCAGCAATAAACCATGAACAGCTGAATCAAGGGAGAAGAGATAGCTTGGATTCTTCATTCCTAATTACTTTCCAATTATTACCTCAGGAAGAGGAGTCGATGTACAAATGGGAGAATGGTGGATTGGGTCAAATTGTATGCTGGGAATCAATGTCCACACTCGGATAATAGCCACTCAGGCAAAGCATTAGAAGGAGCAAGCATTCTATGGAAATGTTTCATCTTCAAGAATTAGTAGGGGGGGAGACACAGATAGGGAGGAGAGGAGATTGATCAGAAACAAAAAATGAGGCAAGTACAAATCATCTGTAATACAATGAAGGATAACTTTTAATTTTTCAGATAGACACAAAACGCCGGAGTAACTCAGAGGGTCAGGCAGCATCTCTGGGGAAAATCATTGGACATTTCAGGTCTTCAGACTGAAAGTAGAGGTGTGGGGAGGAATTTAAGCTTAATATTTACAAAGCACAAAAGGTTAAGGAAAATAATTAATGTTGGTTTTTTTTTGCAGATTGCACATCAATTTAAGCCAAAGAGTTATGTTATAGAGATTCTCTTCTGGGAAGTGTACATATGCATTTCGGAGAGTTGAGAGGTCATGACCCCATGGAGAAAGTCAATACGAAAGTCGTATTTATTTTCATTTTAAAATATGGATCATGGCCAACATGCAAGACAAGGGGCAGGAGGGGGAGGGGGTGGGGGAAGGGCGGGAGAAGACAAAAAGGCACGGGAAATTAATGATTTGGTACAGCCAATCACGTGGGAGGAGGTTTAAAAGCTTGCAGCTTGCTGGAAGATAATACAAAAGGGAATTTGCTTTTCCAAGAAGTTTATAGGTTTCAGCCATGGCCAAACTCATCCATCTCCCACACTTGATCCAAAAAACACAAAGATTTAATTTGAAGCCAACAAGGACAAAGCATCCTCTTGGCTCGATGCAGTGACCCCATAAACCCCTCATTTTCTCTGCAACATTAGACTAGTTTAAAGATAGAGCATGGAAACAGGCCCTTTGGCCCACTGAGACCACGCTGGCTCTCAATCACCCCTTCACTCTGGTTCCATGTTATCCCATTTGCCCATCCACTCCCTACACTCTGGGGGGCATTTTACAGAGGGGTATTTACCTACAACCCTGTCTGTCTTTGGGATGGTAGAATAACTACCTGTATTCATCATTGCTTCAGTCAATGCTTTTTGCTAAATGCATTTGGTGGGATCGCAAGAAACTGCAGATGCTGGAACCATGAGCAAAACACAAAGTGCTGGGGGGGATCCAGCTGGTCAGGCAGCATCTTAGGAGAGAATGCACGGGACCCTTCTTCACACTGATGAAAGGTTGCGACCCAAAACATCACCTGTTCATTCCCTCCCCAGAGGTGTCCCGACCTGCTGAATTGCTCCAGAGTCTTTATTCTGGATCAAGGCCACAGTAACACCTGCATCATGTATAGCCGAGACAACACTTCAACCCCGATTCATCGGTTGTGCATTTAATTACTTTCATCTCATCCATGTGGAGGAGATTTTTAGATGGAGAGCGTGTGAGGTGTCTTGGACATAGGTGGGGAGGGATTTGACCGGGGGGGTAGGATGGGGTCGAGGTAGGTGGAAATAATTTTGGTGGGACATGAACAGGTAGAAACAATGGGTCTGCCAGGACAGTTCTGTTTAAAGATTTTAGGGAGAAGGTAAAATAGGGGAACAATAAGGTTGGAGGCATTAGAGGACAGTTTTAGACGGAGAGCATGTGAGTCTGAAGAAGGGTCTCGACTCGAAACGTTGATCAGTCTGAAGAAGGGTCTCGACCCGAAACATCACCCATTCCTTCTCTCCCGAGATGCTGCCTGACCTGCTGAGTTACTCCAGCATTTTGTGAATAAATACCTTCGATTTGTACCAGCATCTGCAGTTATTTTCTTATACAAAGATGATCAAGGAAATGATAATGAGTTTATACCGACGGTGTATCTCAACAGGACGACTGAGAAATTAGTACAACAACTAGGGTGGGGGATGACGGAGAGAGAGGGGATGCAAAGGTCACTTGAAGTTGGAGAAATCAAAACTCACACCGCTGGGCTGTAAGTTGCCCAAGCGAAATATGAGGTGCCGTTCCTCCAATTTGGGTTTGGCCTCACTCTGACAGTGGAGGAGGCCCAGGACAGAAAGGTCAGTGTGGGAATGGGAGGGGGGGAGGGTTAGAGTGTTTTGCAACCGGGAGAAAAGAAACATTGACCCGTTTCAAACAGTGAACTGACTCTGGAAGCCAATGTTGGCTTTCCCGATGTGGTGCATTGCAGAAACGAAGCAGCAATTCCCTAATCTGCTCAGTGTCCGTGCTCAACAGTACAATCCTCCAGGCTTTGCCTGTCCACAATTAGATTAGAGAAATAATCGCCACCACGTTCACTGCCATTACCTGATTAGTGATCCAGTCAGCTCTGCCCTGTCAGCAGCATTAAAATCGAGCGTCAAAGGAAAACCGTGTGACACCATCGCAAACCAATTAACACAAATTAATGGGCAATCAGATTGAAGGGACAATCCATTTACCACAGCAAGCGCGGCCTTGGCCACATAGGTTGGTGCTTGAAAGAATCTATCAGTGCGTTCGATGAGCTGTAGGCAAAAAGCTTCACTTCAAAATTAGCATCGGCCCCTGTGTAACAATACAGACAATTCCAAATAAAAAGACTGAACCACAATTGGTTGTCGAATTAAATAGGGCTTATCAAGTGGGTTTGGTAATAAAGAAAGACTGTATTTTGGAAACACAGCAACAATCACTTCATGCAGAAAGAATAGCCAATTGCCTTAAAGTCATAATTGCTCAGATGTCAAAAGGAAGCGTAGATGAAAAACCTCGAGTATTTGACTTAGTTTAGTTTAGTTTTTTGTTAGTTTAGAGATACAGCAAGGAAGCAGGCCCTTTGGCCCACCGAGATCGTGCCAACTAGCGATCCCTGCACATTAACACTACGCACGCAAGGGACAATTTACAATTTAACCAAGCCAATTAACCTACAAACTTGCACGTCTTTGGAGTGTGTGAGGAAACCGGAGATCCGGGGGAAAACCCACGCAGGTCACAGGGAGAACGTACAAACTCCGCACAGACAGCACCCGTAGTCAGGATCGAACCCCGGTTCTCTAGCGCTGTAAGGCAGCAACTCTAACGCAGCGCCACCGTGCCACCCTTGTTGCCTCTGTGAGTATGGTATATCTACAAAATTGTCAGACGAGCTAGATTTTATTATTAACTTGACTGTAATACCACTTTAAAAAATTGCACTTGTAATTTACACAAATCAATACAATCCCTCACCATTTACTACACGATAGGAATCAATACCATTGCTTATAAACCAAACCTTTTCAAACACACAATGACCCAATTCTTCTTTAGAGGCTGTAGTTTATTAAATTGATTTCAATTTAACTTCAGTGCAGATAAGTAGGACGGGTGGGTGGATATGAAATTTGTAATGGGCCAAACGCATGCAGATGGGACTAACATAGGTTGGGGCATCTTGGTTGGCATGGGTGAATTGAGCCAAAGGGCCTGTTTCCGTGCTGTCTGACTATGTAGACCAGTGTACAACTGTCAGTTTAAACAAGATTTGAGGATAGGAATACTATCAAAAAAGACTTGCATTTCTCGACAGATGCAGTGCCCTTCATCACATTAAATCATGATTCGGCCATTTGAGGAAGCAAAGAGAGGTAGAGTTAATTAACCTACCAACCCGCACCTCTTTGGGATGTGGGAGGAAACCGGAGCACCCGGAGGAAACCCATATTGTCACTGGGAGAACGTGCAAACTCCACACAGACAGCAACAGAGGTCAGGATCGTACCCGGTCTCTGGTGCTGTGAAGCAGAAGTCCTATCAGCTGCGACACTGAAAAAATTAAGCCCGTTAAATAGCGGCCCCCTGTGAAGATGCCTCACCCAAACCAGGAATCTTTATAATCTCACCTGTTCATTAACAAATTCCCCTGAACTCTCTTTCCACACAACTACTCAAGGCATCTTGTTTCGACATTAAAAACTTCACTTCGTGCATGAATAGCACATCTCTTTCTTGGCAGCTTCCCAGTTCAGTTCAAAACACCTGGTGAGATACGTTTCTGGCTGCCTCAGCCTTCTAAATGTGAGCATTGTACCATGTGCATGCCCCTGACCAACAGCTGGTCTACGTGCCTGAACTGGTGATGGAAGCGGATTTTATTATCGTGGGCCTGGAGCAGTAACACAAGACACGATCCTTCTCCTCTAGGTCACTGGTTACCTGCTGTCCTTAAATACATTATCCACTCCCAGAACAATGCCTTACTTCAGATAGACACAAAATGCTGGAGTAACTCAGCGGGACAGGCAGCATCTCTGGAGAGCAGGAATGGGTGACGTTTCGAGTCGAGACCCTTCTTCAGACTGAGTTCTGAAAAAGGATCTCGACCCGAAAGGTCACGCATTCCTGCTCTCCAGAGATGTTGCCTGTACCGTTGAGTTACTCCAGCATTTTGTGTCTATCTTCTGTTTAAATCAGCATCTGCAGTTCCTTCCTACAATAATGCCTTACTTTATCTCCATCTTCTTTAAAACACAACATAGATAATCCCCATATCCCGCCCAATGCCAGTTCCAAATTCAGTTTTGACAGACAATCCCCAGAGAAGGAATGATTGTGCATTTATATGGCACCTTTGCACATTCCAAAGCCAAATAAATATTAGGAACTTAACAGCCAACTTGAGTTGCAATTTCCAATAGATCTATCAATGCTAATCATCCCAAAACTAGCACGTTCTCCTCCTTCAAGACCTGCTCCAAGTTATCCATTGACCTCTTCCTGAACTCTTCCACTGTCACCCACATACTTCTCCTTGGTGAAAACATTCATTTACGATTTCACTCACAAATTTTAAGGCGGAGATAGATTCTTGATTCGTACGGGTGTCAGGGGTTATGGGGAGAAGGCAGGAGAATGAGGTTAATCGGGAAAGATAGATCAGCCATAATTGAATGGCAGAATAGACTCGATGGGCCAAATAGCCTAATTCAGTTCCTATCACTTATGAACTTATACTACATATCATTCATTTAAAAAAAACTAGGTTGCTAATCTTCTGATTAGAAAACAGTAGATACTTCCCAATAACTACTTCAAAACGTTGCACCAGGCTACAAGAAAACAGCAGAGATATATTTAAAACAAACCTTTATTCGAGCAGATTATTTAGAGCATTTTAGCAGCCAATTAAAGATCAAGGGCACACATCAGGAATCAAGAATTAATTACAGGGAGCTGGTCTACATGGAGCAGGTGAATTTTGCAATTCAGTTCAGAGTTTTGTATTGAAATTAATTCAGAGCAAGTCTACAGATATAGGTGGTTACTGGAAAAATGTGACCACACAAACATTGGAAAATGGTTAAAACAAACGTGGATGTCGAAAATCTGGGCGAAAAAATATAATAGACAATAGACAATAGGTGCAGGAGCAGGCCGTTCGGCCCTTCGATCCAGCACCGCCATTCAATGTGATCATGGCTGATCATTAGAGCTCAGGCAAATGAGATTGAGTTCAAAGTTCAGATAAAGGATCATTGACCATTGACCGGTACCTCGTGCTGGTGAGGCCAGGAACAGAGAGATAGAGGGTATGAATTTATGGCTGAGGGACTGGTGCAGAGAGCAGGGATTTAGATTTCTGGACCACTGGGATCTCTTCTGGGCTAGGGGTGACTTGTACAAAAGGGACGGGTTGCATCTTAACAGCAGGGGGACAAACATTCTGGCAGGCAGGTTTGCTAGTGTGACACCTGTGGCTTTAAACTAAGTAGTGGGGGGGAGGGGTTAACAAATTGTGAATATGAAGATGAGGTAAAAGGGAATACAGGAGATATTGCAAAAGACTCTCGGAAGAATGGGAACAGAAGTTCTAGAGCGGAAAAGAAATTAAGGGCAGGGCCAATTGTGAACGAGGTGAGAGGGGAGGTAAATACAGAAGTTAAAGTGTTGTACTTAAATGCGCGTAGTATAAAAAATAAAGTGGATGAGCTTGAGGCTCAGTTAGTCATGGGCAAGTATGATGTTGTAGGGATCACTGAGACATGGCTACAAGAGGACCAGGGCTGGGAACTGAATATTCAGGGGTACACAACGTATAGAAAAGACAGACAGGTGGGCAGAGGGGGTGGGGTTGCTCTGATGGTAAGGAATGATATTCATTCCCTTGCAAGGGGTGACATAGAATCAGGAGATGTTGAATCAGTATGGATAGAAATGAGAAATTGTAAGGGTAAAAAGACCCTAATGGGAGTTATCTATAGGCCCCCAAACAGTAGCCTCGACTTAGGGTGCAAGTTAAATCAGGAGATAAAATTGGCGTGTCAAAAATGTAATGCTACGGTGGTTATGGGAGATTTCAACATGCAGGTAGACTGGGAAAATCAGGTTGGAAATGGACCCCAGGAAAGAGAGTTTGTAGAGTGCCTTCGAGATGGATTCTTAGAACAGCTTGTACTGGAGCCTACCAGGGAGAAGGCAATTCTGGATTTAGTGTTGTGTAATGATCCTGATCTGATAAGGGGACTAGAGGTAAAAGAGCCATTAGGAGGCAGTGATCACAACATGATAAGTTTTACTCTGCAAATGGAAAGGCAGAAGGGAAAATCGGAAGTGTCGGTATTGCAGTATAGCAAAGGGGATTACAGAGGCATGAGGCGGGAGCTGGCCAAAATTGATTGGAAGGAGGCCCTAGCAGGGAAGACGGTAGAACAGCAATGGCAGGTATTCCTGGGAATAATGCAGAGGTTGCAGGATCAATTTATTCCAAAGAGGTGGAAAGACTCTAAGGGGAGTAAGAGACACCTGTGGCTGACAAGGGAAGTCAGGGACAGCATAAAAATTAAGGAGAGGAAGTATAACATAGCAAAGAAGAGTGGGAAGACAGAGGATTGGGACTCTTTTAAAGAGCAACAAAAGTTAACTAAAAAGGCAATACGAGGAGAAAAGATGAGGTACGAGGGTAAACTAGCCAATAATATAAAGGAGGATAGCAAAAGTTTTTTTAGGTACGTGAAGAGGAAAAAAATAGTCAAGGCAAATGTGGGTCCCTTGAAGACAGAAGCAGGGGAATTTATTATGGGGAACAAAGAAATGGCAGACGAGTTAAACCGTTACTTTGGATCTGTCTTCACTGAGGAAGATACACACAATCTCCCAAATGTTCTAGGGGCTGGAGAACCTAGGGTGATGGAGGAACTGAAGGAAATCCACATTAGGCAGGAAATGGTTTTGGGTAGACTGATGGGACTGAAGGCTGATAAATCCCCAGGGCCTGATGGTCTGCATCCCAGAGTACTTAAGGAGGTGGCTCTAGAAATAGTGGAAGCATTGGAGATCATTTTTCAATGTTCTATAGATTCAGGATCAGTTCCTGTGGATTGGAGAATAGCAAATGTTATCCCACTTTTTAAGAAAGGAGGGAGAGAGAAAACGGGTAATTATAGACCAGTTAGTCTGACATCAGTGGTGGGGAAAATGCTGGAGTCAATTATAAAAGACGAAATTGCTGAGCATTTGGATAGCAGTAACGGGATCGTTCCGAGTCAGCATGGATTTACGAAGGGGAAATCATGCTTGACAAATCTACTGGAATTTTTTGAGGATGTAACTAGGAAAATTGACAAGGGAGAGTCAGTGGATGTGGTGTACCTCGACTTTCAGAAAGCCTTCGACAAGGTCCCACATAGGAGATTAGTGGGCAAAATTAGGGCACATGGTATTGGGGGTAGGGTACTGACATGGATAGAAAATTGGTTAACAGACAGAAAGCAAAGAGTGGGGATAAATGGGTCCCTTTCGGAATGGCAGGCAGTGACCAGTGGGGTACCGCAAGGTTCGGTGCTGGGACCCCAGCTATTTACGATATACATTAATGACTTAGACGAAGGGATTAAAAGTACCATTAGCAAATTTGCAGATGATACTAAGTTGGGGGGTAGTGTGAATTGTGAGGAAGATGCAATAAGGCTGCAGGGTGACCTGGACAGGTTGTGTGAGTGGGCGGATACATGGCAGATGCAGTTTAATGTAGATAAGTGTGAGGTTATTCACTTTGGAAGTAAGAATAGAAAGGCAGATTATTATCTGAATGGTGTCAAGTTAGGAGGAGGGGGGGTTCAACGAGATCTGGGTGTCCTAGTGCATCAGTCAATGAAAGGAAGCATGCAGGTTCAGTAGGCAGTGAAGAAAGCCAATGGAATGTTGGCCTTCGTAACAAGAGGAGTTGAGTATAGGAGCAAAGAGGTCCTTCTACAGTTGTACCGGGCCCTGGTGAGACCGCACCTGGAGTACTGTGTGCAGTTTTGGTCTCCAAATTTGAGGAAGGATATTCTTGCTATGGAGGGCGTGCAGCGTAGGTTCACTAGATTAATTCCCGGAATGGCGGGACTGTCGTATGTTGAAAGGCTGGAGCGATTGGGCTTGTATACACTGGAATTTAGAAGGATGAGGGGGGATCTTATTGAAACATATAAGATAATTAGGGGATTGGACACATTAGAGGCAGATAACATGTTCCCAATGTTGGGGGAGTCCAGAACAAGGGGCCACAGTTTGAGAATAAGGGGTAGGCCATTTAGAACGGAGATGAGGAAGAACTTTTTCAGTCAGAGGGTGGTGAAGGTGTGGAATTCTCTGCCTCAGAAGGCAGTGGAGGCCAGTTCGTTGGATGCTTTCAAGAGAGAGCTGGATAGAGCTCTTAAGGATAGCGGAGTGAGGGGGTATGGGGAGAAGGCAGGAACGGGGTACTGATTGATAGTGATCAGCCATGATCGCATTGAATGGCGGTGCTGGCTCGAAGGGCTGAATGGCCTACTCCTGCACCTATTGTCTATTGTCTATTGTCTATTGTCTATTAACTCTCTTCACAGATGCTGCCTGACCTGACCAGCATTTACTCTTTTGTGATTTCCAGCATTGGCAGTATTTGGTATGTTAGTTTAGAGATACAGTGCGCAAACAGGCCCTTAGGCCCACTGAGTCCGCGCCGACCAACGATCCCCACACACTAACGCTATCCGACAAACTCGGGACAATTTACAATTTTACTGAAGCCAATTAGCCTACAATCCTGTACGTCTTTGGAACGCGAAAGGAAACAGGTGGTCTCAGAGGAAACCCATGAGGGCACGGGGAAGAACGTGTACAAACTCTGTACAGACAAGACAGCACCCATAATCGGGATCGAAACCAGGTCTCTGGCGCTGTAAGGCAGAAACTCTACCGCTGTGCCACGGTGCCACCCAAGTATTGAGTATTTAGTATTGAAAGAACAGAGAACATGGAACTATGCAGCACAGGAACAGGCCCTACTGGCCACTATCTGTGCTGAACATGATGCCCAGACCAACTCTTATCTGCCTGTACATAATCTATTTCACTCCATTTAGATTTAGATTTTAGATTTAGAGATACAGCACAGAAACAGGCCCTTCGGCCCACTGGGTCCGCGCCGCCCAGCGATCCCCGCACACTAATACTATCCTACACCCCACTAGGGACAATTTTTACATTTGCCCAGCCAATTAACCTACATACCTGTGCGTCTTTGAATTGGGTTAGGGTTAGGTGCACATCCATGTGCCAATCCAAAAGTCTCTTAAAATGCCTATCGTATTTGCCTCCACTACCATCCCCGCAGATTATGCAAGAGTCAAGAGTGTTTTATTGTCATATGCCCCAAAACAGGAAAATAAAATTCTCACTTGCAGCAGCACAACAGATATGTAAACATATTACTCTGTAAAAACCATAATAAACAAGATAAAATGTTCAGAATAGTATGTGTGTGTACATTTTGTGGCACAGTGGTTCTGAACATTTTTTCTTGTTTATTATGGTGTTTACAGAGTAATATTTTATATATATATATATATATAAAAACACAAAAAAAAAGATATTAGCAGTGCAAAGATAAAAATAATGTCCCCATGTCTAGATATAATTCAGAGCCAAAATGGAGGTTGTAGGTGTTCAGAGCAAGTCCCAACTTTAAGCAATATGTACAAAACCATTTTTTTCAGAAGCATAAATATTAGTCAGCACATCAGAGAATTTCCTCGTTGCTCCTATAAATAGAGTTGTTGGATCCAATGTACCTGCCTGAGAGAGCAGACGGGAGCTCAGTTTAATATCTTGCCCCAAACCATGAAATAGCTACTCTATGCCACTCGATGGAACAAGCTAGAGTGTTGGCCTCGGGTCTCTGAAGTGGGAATAGAACCACAACCTTCTGACCTGGGAATGAGTGCATTACCACTGTGCAACATGAGCGCGCAGTGTAAATTAGGTGTCAGACTCTAACCTTATTCCCAAATGCATTAGATCATAAAATGCAAGGTCACAAGAGGCCATCTCGCCTTGCTTGATACCAGTTAAAGGCTGAGAAGTTGGTGCTTGTAAAGATATTAAAACTCGGCACGGCATTTTTTCAGGTTTGAAGCAAGCAAATGGTTTTGTTGGAGAACATGGATAGGTGACATTTCGGGTCGAGACCTTCTTCAGGCTCCTGAACAATCAAGTTTATTTCAGTTTAGTTTAGAGATACAGCGTGGAAACAGGTAGTATAAGAAAATAACTGCAGATGCTGGTACAAATCAAAGGTATTTATTCACAAAATGCTGGAGTAACTCAGCAGGTCAGGCAGCATCTCAGGAGAGAAGGAAAGGAGGAAGAAGGGTCTCGACCCGAAAAGTCGCCCATTCCTTCTCTCCTGAGATGCTGCCTGACCTGCTGAGTTACTCAAGCATTTTGTGAATAAATACCAGCATGGAAACAGGCTCATTTGCCCACTGAGTTTGCACCAACCACCGATCACACCGGTTCTATCTTACGCAAAGGGGACAATTTACAGAGACCAATTAAACTGAAGAAAAAATGTTTTTCACCGTACCTTGGTACGCATGCCAATAAACTAAACCAAAAACCTGCACATCTTTGGAGCATGGGAGGAAACCGGAGCACCTGGAGAAAACCCCCATGGTCACAGGGAGAAGGTACAAACAGACAGCACCCGAAGTCAGGTTTGAATTCGGGTCTCTGGTGCTGTAAGGCAGTAACTCTACCGCTGCACCACTGTGCCACAAAATCACGACACAAAACGTCACCTGACAAACGTTCTCCAGAGATGCTACTGAACTGTTATCTGGTGTTTGAATGGTCCTTCCAAAAGATAGGGTGCTGTCCTATAAACCTCAACCCCATTGTGGATATTGGACCTCGTCTATGGAACCAATGCGCTACAATACTATATTCTGCACTCTGTTCCTTCTCCTTAGCTCTACCGATTGTACTCGAGTTTGCCTTGATTGCATTTTATGCACTGTATAATCTGATGATTGGATAACATACAAAACAAAGCTATTCCCTGCACCTCAATACCTGTGACAATAATAAACCTAAACCTGTGAATGAAATCTAATATGAAACCCAAAAATAAACTGAAATCCATTGCGTCTCTTTACTTTCACCCTTCAGCGTATACATTTCCTTAACTATTTGCTGTTATCAAAGTTGTAGGTTTTAAAATCATATGTAGGAAAAAAAAACTGCAGACGCTGGTTTAAATTGAAGGTAGACACAAAATGCTGGAGTAACTCAGCGGGACAGGCAGCATCTCTGGAGAGAAGGAATGGGTGACTTTTCGGGTCGAGACCCTTCTTCAGACTGATCATTCTAAAATCATATTATATTTTGTTCATCCCAAGATCAAATGCTTTAACAAGCGAGTTAAGGTGGATTGAGTGGAGCTACCTACCTAGTCATGCATGGTAAACAGCAACACTTGTCTAAATACTTCACACAAATATCACTTCACGCAGCCTTGCCACAGAAGGCTGTGGAAGCCAAATTAGTGGAAATATATAAGGCAGAGATAGATAAGATTCTTGATTAGTACGGGTGTCACAGGTTATGGGGAGAAGGCAGGAGAATGGGGTTGAGAGGGAAAGATAGATCAGTCATGATTGAATGGCGGAGCAGACTTCATGGGCCGAATGGCCTAATTCTGCTCCTATCACTTATGTTCTTATGAAATAGCCATGTCAGATCATGCACAGATCAGAAGCTGCAATTTTTTGTTTAAAACCCAGGACAATTCCAGTTTTCCATTCCTCGGAATGAACAGCATCAGCCGCCAGGAGTTCATGCAAAATTCATTCACTGGGAGCAAGAAATCTATCAACATCAATGAGACGGAGCCAGCGCAGGGAAAGGAGGTGACTGTAAAGGAGGAGAGAAATCCAGGTCACAAATTCTCTGCCGATTAAACCTTCCGACGGGCGACAGCACAAATCCTTCCTAATTTGCCATTGTCGCTGTTGGAGTAGACAATAGACAATAGGTGCAGGAGTAGGCCATTCAGCCCTTTGAGCCAGCACCGCCATTCAATGTGATCATGGCTGATCATTCTCAATCAGTACCCCGTTTCTGCCTTCTCCCCATACCCCCTAACTCCGCTATCATTAAGAGCTCTATCTAGCTCTCTCTTGATTGCATTCAGAGAACTGGCCTCCACTGCCTTGTGAGGCAGAGAATTCCACAGATTCACAACTCTCTGACTGAAAAAGTTTTTCCTCATCTCTGTTCTAAATGCCCTACCCCTTATCCTTAAACTGTGGCCCCTGGTTCTGGACTCCACCAACATTCGGAACATGTTTCCTGCCTCTAACGTGTCCAACCCCTTAATAATCTTATACGTTTCGATAAGATTCGATAAGAGTGTTGGCATGCAATGCAAAATTCGCAGCTAGTTATTGGGCAGATTAAAAGACTGCAGTATAAAAAATATTTCAATGGACTATCTTGGAAATATACAGCAGGGGTGAACAGCTCCCAATCTGCCAACAGTGATCAGTCAAGACAGCACCACTCTATTCAGCCTAACAAGTGCAAGGTCCTAGGTCTTCCTAGACAATGGTTTTGAATGAAACCATCTGCAGCACAGTATGTTATTCCAGGACAGAACAGAGTGAACTACTCCGACAGAGTTTTCCAGAGTGCTATGTTTACATATCTGTTGTGCTGCTGCAAAATAATTTCATTGTTCCATTTTGGGACATATGACAAAAAAAGATTGGTTTAGAGATACAGTGCGGAAACAGGCCCGCACACTCACACTATCCTACACACATTATGGACAATTTACAATTATACCAAGCCAATTAGCCTACAAACCAGTACATCTTTGGAGTGTGGGAGGAAACCGGAGCACCCGGAGAAAACCCACGCAGGTCACGAGGAGAACATGCAAATTCGCACAGGGAACTGCAGATATTGGTTTACAAAAAAAGACACAAAATGCTGCAGTATCTCAGCAGATCAGGCAGTATCTCTGGAGAACGTGGGTAGGTGGTGTTTCAGGTCAGGACCTTTCTTCAGATTTGAGTCTAAAGTGCCACCTATCCATGTACTCCAGAGATGCTGCCTGACCTGCTCAGTTACTCCAGCACTGTCATTTTTTCAACAAATATTTTTAGATTTTAGATTTAGATTTTTTTAGATTTAGAGATACAGCGCAGAAACAGGCCCTTCGGCCCACCGGGTCCGTGCCGCCCAGCCATCCCCGCACATTAACACTATCCTACACCCATTAGGGACAATTTTTACATTTGCCCAGCCAATTAACCTACAAACCTGTACGTCTTTGGAGTGTGGGAGGAAACCGAAGATCTCGGAGAAAACCCACGTAGGTCACGGGGAGAACGTTCAGCTTAGTTTAAAGATACAGCATCAACACTGGCCTTTTGGCCCACGTAGTACACGCTGAGAATTGATCACCCGTTCACACTAGTTCTATGTTATCCCACTTTCTCATCCACTAGAGGCAATATACACAAAGCCAATTAACCTACAAACCAGCACGATTTGGGGATGTGGGAGGAAACCAGAACACCCGGAGGAAACCCACGTGGTCACAGGGAGAACGTACAAACTCCACACTGACAGCACCCGAGGTCAGGATCGAACCTGGGTCTCTGGCGCTGTGAGGCAGCTGCTCTACCAGCTGTGCCATTACGTCGCCTATTAATATTTTTTTTAAACGTGCCTTTCATGCAATTAATGAAATATAATGCATTCATGCAGCAGGATTGATCAATAATATTAACGTTATTCCAAAAACAGAGACAAGGCGGAAAAAATAATGCGTAGGAAGGAAATGCAGATGCTGGTTTTACACCCAAAGATAGACACAAAATGCTGGAGTAACTCAGCGAGGCAGGCAGCATCTCCGGAGAGAAAGAATGGGTGACGTGACCCTTGTTCAGGCATAAGAAAATAAATCCTATTTCCAACATAAACCTGAAAAGAATAAAACTGCAAAAAAAAAATCTGGAAAACATTCAATCCTTAAGGATTACTGAAAACAGATTTATTTTCCACACATTTGCCAAATAGATGACAGTTGTGCAATGCTCTACACCTATACCCAAGAGGACATTTTAGCTGGACAGTGAATTTAATTTTGAGTAACCATGAACTGAATTAATCTAGTGGGGCCCACTTAAGATACAATCAGGTGACATTTTGGCTCAAGGTCAACATATTGCAGTGAACAAACTATTTTGATTCAACACAAAGTAAATTATGGCCAAGGCTCAATTTAATAAGATCAAACCATTTCATAATTAACATGTCGGAGCATAATTCAATGCTGGGGTCACTTCAGATCAAGCCTCCATCCCTGTTCTACTCCTCTGTTCCCAATGTTGGGGGAGTCCAGAACAAGGGGCCACAGTTTAAGAATAAGGGGTAGGCCATTTAGAACGGAGATGAGGAAAAACTTTTTCAGTCAGAGAGTTGTGAATCTGAGGAATTCTCTGCCTCAGAAGGCAGTGGAGGCCAATTCTCTGAATGCATTCAACAGAGAGCTAGATAGAGCTCTTAAGGATAGCGGAGTCAGGGGGTATGGGGAGAAGGCAGGAACGGGGTACTAATTGAGAATGATCAGCCATGATCACATTGAATGGCAGGCTGGCTCGAAGGGCCGAATGGCCTCCTCCTGCACCTATTGTCTATTGTCTCTGTACACTGTCTCAGTGTACTACTTGTACTGTATCTGTGATGCTTATCTAAGATGTATCTAAGTGCTTATGTATAGTAATACTTGTACCGAACTTTAAACAAAAAAAAATTTCACTGTTCCTCGGTACATGTGACAAATAAAGTACCATAACATAGCAGTCAGCATCTCTGGAGAACATGGGTAGTTGACGTTTCAGGTTGGGACCTTTCTGAAGAATTGTCCCGAACCGAGATACTGCCGGACCCGTTGAGTTACTCCAGCCCATTGTGTCTCGGAATTAGAACAAAGGTCAGAGAAAGAGTCCCGCCCTGAAACATTGCCTGCCCATTCCCTCCAGAGATGCTGCCTGTCCCGCTGAAGTACTCCAGCATTGTATTTTTTACTCAGAAAAAAAAACTTGCTGAGTGTGATTTTGCAACTTTTTGGGGAGGGTGGGGAATGGATAACAGAGGTGTCCAGGCAACAGCAGAGTTCAGACAGAGATCATTGTGTATAGTGGGACATCAGTTGAGAAGGTTTAAAAAAAAAATTATACTTCCAGATGTAGGGAGAAGGGATTGCATTTTTGGACCATATTTCACAACCTCGGGCCGACCCAAAGCGTTTTACAGTCTATTAAGCCGTACTTCTGTTCAAAGTGCAGCTTAGTTAGAACATTGGTAATGAGGTGGCAAAGTTCTTCACAGCAAGACCCTGGAAACAGCGATGTGATAATGACCAGACAAGTTTATTTTTAAAAGAGTGAGATGTTATGTGGGCCAAATCTTTATTCTGCGTTGTATACATTTATGTAAAATGTTACTCAGATCAACGAGAGTGAGGTGCTTCCTGCTTGATTGCCAGGGCTGGAGTAACTCAGCGGGTCCAGCAGCATCTCTTGAGAAAAGGAATAGGTGACGTGTCAAGTAGTGTTAAGGCAGCACAGCTGATGGGGCTGCTACCTTGCAGTACCAGAGACTCGGGTTTGATCCTGACCTCGGGTGCTGCCTATTTGAAGTTTGCACATTCTGCCTGTGACCACATGGGTTTTCTCAAGGCGTTCCGGTTTCCTCCCACATCCCAAAGACTTGCGGGTTTGTAGGTTAATTGCCCCTTGTGTGTAGAGACTGAAGGAGAAAGTGGAATAACACAGAACGAGGGTGAACGGGTGATGGACGGCCGCATGGACCTGGTGGGCCAAAGGGCCTGCTTCCATGCCATGTCTCACAATGAATTAAATTCGAGAACATCCTTACATTTTTCCAATGGTTCAATGGTGCTATGCTTGTCACGTGTGCAACTTGCACAGTGAAATTCGTTTTGCATATATAATGCACGCTGGCACAGCCATTGTTGCCATCATTATTCAAATTCCAAAGTCTGGTCGGCCCAGGCTCTCGGTCTACTGGAACAGTTCCCACGAACTGTCGTCCTCGTCCACCCATCCTCATGTCCCAGGGGCGCCTCCTGCCGCTAACCTTGAAGACGCTGAAGGCATTACCCTGGTTCACCGTCCTACCGGCCCACTCCGAGCGTCCGCCGTCTCCAGCTCCTTCCCAGTCACGCTGACCACGAGGGTGGTGAATCTGTGGAATTCTTTGCCACTGATGGCTGTGGAGGCCAAGTCAGTGGATATTTTAAAGGCAGAGATAGCTAGATTCTTGATTAATACGGGTGTCAGAGGTTATGGGGAGAAGGCAGGAGAATGGGGTGAGGAGGGAGAGATAGATCAGCCATGATTGAATGGCTGAGTAGACTTATGAGCCGAATGTCCTAATTCTACTCCTATCACCGATGACCTTATGTGCCTCCGGGCGGGTTCCCGGTCCTGCCAACCGAGGAGACTTCGGGCAGGCCCCGACGTGTCTCCGAGCTCAGAGAAAAGAAGAAATATTTTCATCTGTACACTTGATCACCTTATGCCATAATGGAGGTCAGAAGAGAGTTGCTATTTTGGAAAACTGGTTTCAGGCTTGCCTGTATCACACCCAGCAGAGATCTAGCAGTATAGTTAGGGTCTTGAGGCAGGAGATATTGGCTTGGGAGGCTAAGATGATATAGATTCAATGCATATGGAATGGGATACCATCCAAATGTTATAAATTGTAGGGAGGTTCTGAAGATGCAACAGGTCTAATTTGAATGAAATCTCTTCTGCCCCATTCCTAAACTTTGCCTGCTCAATCTCCAACAACGATGTCTACTTGTCTGGCTCAGGTCTTCAAAAGACAGATAATTAATCTTTCTATTCTTCCAATATCAGAGCGCTCCTACTAGCTTTCAAGATTCCCTCAGTGGATCATTGCAACATAATTGAAAACAAATTGCATTTTGCATTAAAAAAAACATACGGATAATTAATTAACAAAAAGTGGTACATTGACCTACTCATCTGAATCAAATGTGCTACCCTTTCTTTGTTCTTGGGGGCGGCACGGTGACTGCTTTACGGCGTCAAAGACCCAGGTTCGGTCCTGACTGTGGGTGCTGTCTGCACAGGGTTTGTACGTTCTCCCTGTGAGCGAATGGGTTTTCCCAGTTGCTCCAATTTCCTCCCAGACTCCAAAGACATACCGGTTTCTAGGTTCTCTCCTGAGATGCTGCCTGACCTGCTGAGTTACTCCAGCATTTTGTGAAATAAATACCAGGTTTCTAGGTTAATTGGCTTTGGTAAAGATTGTAAATTGTCCCTCGTGATAGTGCATGGGGATTGCTGGTCGCGCGGACTCGGTGAGTCCACACTGTATCTCTAAACTAAACTAAATCTGCCATTGTCCACTCCTCAGCAGTGTTCACATTTTATCTGCATGATTTTTTCGCGAGATGGGGTTTCCCCCAAGGGCACATTTGTATCAGTCAACAATCCACTGTTTCCTTAACTAAACCTATTTTCACATCCTTCTGAAGACTGATCAAACACAAGATGCCACAGCAAGTTACCAGGAAATCATGGAAAATTTCCTTACACAGAACGTTTAACCCAAATACGCACGCCAGCCAAGAATTATCCTTCGGAGGGTCCCGACACCGAAACATCACCCTTCCTTTTTTCCCCCAGAGATGCTGCCTGACCCACTGAGTTACTCCAGCACTGTCTGTCGAACAAGAATTGAGCTACTGGGAATCATCACATTTCCCAGTTCTGGGATAATTAGATTCTCATACGACACAGGTTCTCATACCATTGAGCCTATTTAGTTTACATATTTTGTTGTGCTGCTGCAAATAAGAATTTCATGGTTCTGCCTGGGACATATGCCAATAAAACATTCTCAGTCTGAAAGTGCTGAAATCACTCAGCAGCTCAGGCAGCACCAATGGAAAGAGAAACAATTGTTAATTATAGAGGGGGTGGGGGTGGGTGTTGGTTAGATATCTCAAATAGGAGAAATCATTGTTCATATCATTTGGTTGTCAAGTCAAGTCAAGTCAAGTCAATTTTATTTGTATAGCACATTTAAAAACAACCTACGTTGACCTTAGTTCAGGTACTAAGAAACGAACATACAAGGGCACACAAACATAACAGCACATACATAAACAGTTCACAGCGCCCCCCTCAGAGGGGCTCAAATGCTACCCAAGCAGAATCAGGGAGCATCTGAGGTGGGAAACAGGTTCTCATGGAGAATTTGGGTTCTCTTTCTGCAAATGCCGCCTCACCTACTGAATGTTATCAACATTTTCAAGTCGTCATCGGACAGCAATAGCTTTGGCGTCGTTTGAAAGGATGAGGGGGGACCTTATTGAAGCTTACTGAATAGTGAAAGGCCTGGATAGACTGGATGCGGAGAGGATGTTTACACTAATAGGAGAGTCCAGGACCAGAGGGCACAGCCTCAGAATAGAAGGACGTACCTTTAGAAAGGAGATGAGGAGGAATTTCTTTGGTCGGTGGGTGGTGAATCTGAGGAATTCATTGCCACAGACGGCTGTGAGGCCAAGACAATGGATATTTTTAAGGCAGAGATAGATAGATTCTTGATTAGTACGGTTCTCGGGGGTTATGGGGAGAAGGCAGGAGAATGGGGTTGAGAGGTAGTTCAGTCATGATTGAATGTTGGAGTAGACTTGATGGGCCGAATGGTGTAATTCTTCTCCTATAACATATGAACTTATAAAATATTCGCATTTAACATCTCCCACTCGACTGAAGCTTACAGAATTGTCATAAACTATGAAGGAACATTCTAAATTTGGCAACAGTGGAAAAATATGCACAGAAAGCAAGGCAAATGTCAAATGAACATGTCTACCTAGAATTCTTTATTCCATGGTATACATTGGCACCTATGCAAAGTTTTCTCATATTTCACTGGACACCAAGAGAGTCCAAACGAGTTGCAATTAAAGTGTCCAGTTAGAAGTTAAAAAAATGCAGAAAATATCCAAGAGCTAGGAAATATTTCCCAGTTTCATCTGGAAAATTGAGAAGTAGCAGAAACTTTGCACCGCATCCAACAATAATACCAAGGTTGGAATTCTCCAGTTGAAATTACAACTGACTTTTGTTTTTACACTTTGACTTTCTTTTCAGCTTGACGGCTGTCTTTTGTTTTTACATATTAACTTTCTGTTCAGCCACACTGGAAACAATCATGGGATTTGAAAAATCTGAAGAGGGCTAAATTCCTGAGCAAGAGTTAAATACTTCTCCATCAAGGGGGTAGAAATTGGCATTTCTATCATTACTCCAATGTGCAGATCTACAATTCCATCAAACTCATAAAATCAGCGTGACCCACGTCCTTTGAATTCCACAGTTTCACATTTTGCAGTTTTTACATTCTTCTATTTATTTGTTATTTCTGTTTTCTTCTCACGGCTTTTAAATGTCATTTCTTTCCATCTCCTTCAACTCATTACTTCACAGATGGCTTCAACAGATTATTCCTCACGCACGCTCAAGTTTCAACCTATATGTTCTTATCCTATCCGTCCCTTCACCCAGTTTCACCGCAGCTCAAAACTAACTTGGTTTAGTTCAGAGATATTTCCATTCCCATTCTTGTTCCCATTTCTGACAAAGGGCATTTGGTGTAAAATGTTTCTCTTTCAGCAGATGCAGGCCAACATCACAATTCTTTCCAGCATCTCCCATTTTTATTTTGTTTAGAGGTACAGTGCAGAAACACGCCCTTCGGCCCATCGAGTCCACACTGACCAGCAATCGCCCCGCACATTAACATTATCCGACACACATGAGGGACAATTTTTACATTTATACCGTCAATTGACCTACAAACCTGTACGTCTCTGGAGTGTGGGAGGACATTGAAGATCTCGGAGAAAGCCCACGCAGGTCACGGGGAGAACGTACAAACTCCGTACAGACAGCACCCATTTTCTGGATCGAACCAGGGTCTCTGGTGCTGTAAGGCAGTAACTCTGCCGCTGCGCCATCGTGCTGCCCTAGGTACATGGATACGCAGGGAATGGAGGGATATGGATCAGATACAGGCAGAGGAGATTAGTTTATCTTGGCATTATATTTGGCACAGACATCAGGGCCTGTTCACATGCTACACTGTTCTATATTCTATCTTACAAACATCCAGGCTTATGCAACAACTGGTCTTACCAATGATCACCTCACGAACTACAGGACTGTCATTATACACCCATCATCCAGAGGGGAAATCTTACACATCCTTATTCATTGCCATGACCTGCAGACTCAGTGTGTGGTTAAACTACAAAATGCTCTCTGAAATAACAGATCGAGCCATTCAGTTCAAGAGTAATTAGGGAGGAGTGATTGAAATAGTGTTCTTGCCAGTAATGCTCAGATCCAGAAAATGACTTTCAAACTCAAGTCCTCCCCTCTGCGCCCCACAGAAACTTCTCCTCCTCAGCAGTCTGAAACAGCTCACCCTTGATACAGTCATTATCGGTTTAGTTCAGCACCTGTGGGCTCCGCGGAGAGCAACGAAGGCCCCTCACCCATTGCTACTCTACTTGCACTTAGCAGCAGCAGTAATTTGCTCCCAAAATCACACTCAATTACCGCGCACAAAAATGTAAATGACCTGAAACTCGCCTCCCTCTGAGCTTTTTTTATCTCTATTGAAAGGACGTCATGGAATCTGGGGCAGGTGCAACTGTGGACGGGCTTCATGCTTTAACTACGGGGAAAGTGCAGAGAGTTGGCGGTCTGCCACAGAACCTGCAAGGAACTCAACACCGTTGAACAGGCACTATCACAATGGCGACCACCCCCCTCCCCCCGTACGATCCGCCCCCCACCCCCAGCATTCACATCAGTGGCCTTTGGAGATGTTTTCTCTGAATGATCAGGCATTCTCTGCAATGAAAGAGAATTAGGAACATAAATATGCAGGGAATGGATATGCATGAAAATGAATAATGTTGGATACATTATATCATTATCTATAATATTATAATATAGCACATTATTATCTTATAGTATCATATCAATAAACAATATATTAATATACTATCATATATTATATTGTAAAATATTATATTGATAGTATATTATATTATACATTTGGATACAGTATCCTACATCATTCATTTTATATATTATTTATATATTAGATATAGTGTAATAATAGATATTATATAATAATATAATATAACATACAATATAGTGTTGTATTATAATATAACGCAATTATGCATAATATAATAATGTATAATATTTAGAGTGTTAGACACATTGCAGCTGTTAAACATACAACCTCAAGCACAATCAACTAGAAAAAATATTAAACCGAAAGATTGCAATTTAATTATACATTTAATTATAAATGAATTATACATTTATATTAGACATTTGGATACAATGCATCCTACATCATTCTTTTTTATATATTACATTAATATATTAGATATAGTATAATAATAGATATTATAATAAAATGTAACATAAATATAGCATTGTATTATAATATAATGCAACTATGCATAATACAATAATGTATAATATTTAGTGTTGGACACATTGCAGCTGTTAAACATACAACCTCAAGCACAATCAACTAGATAAAATATTAAACAGAAAGATAGCAATTTAAAAGATAGCGGCACGGTGGCGCAGCGGTAGAGTTGCTGCCTTACAGCGAATGCAGCGCCGGAGACTCAGGTTCGATCCTGACTACGGGCGCCGTCTGTACGGAGTTTGTACGTTCTCCCCGTGACCTGCGTGGGTTTTCTCCGAGATCTTCGGTTTCCTCCCACACTCCAAAGACGTGCGGGTATGTAGGTTAATTGACTGGGTAAATGTAAAATCTAAATCTAATTAGAACATAAAACAGTACAGCACAGGAACAGATCCTTCTGCCCACAATTTTTAAGCCAAACATGATTCAAAGGCAAGCTGTGATCTGCCTGCACATAATCCATATCCCTCCATATCCATGCGCCTAACCAAAGGCCTCTTAAACGCCACTATCGTACCCGTCTCCATCACCACCCCTGGAAGCGCACTCACAACCTTGTACGTAAAAGAAACTTGTCCCGCACATTTCCTTTAAAAACTTTGCCCCTCTCACCTTCACGCCATGTCGCTTGTACTTGATATTTATATCTTAAGAGATGTTTCTGACAGTCTATTCCTCTCATAATTTTAGAAACTTCTCTCAGGTGTCCCCTCAACCTCCGGCGTTATATATGGACATGGGCCATTATCGTGAGATTGGGCCAGGCACAAGTAAGCGGGACTAGTTTACTAGTTAGGAAACGTAATCAGCATGGACCAGTTGGACTGAAGGGTCCATTTACATGTCGTGTAGCTTAATGACCTTGTGATTGTGATAAGCATTTTTAAATCATGGAGACACAAAAGGCTGGAGTATCTCAGGGGGTCAGGCAGCATCCCTGGAGAAAAAAAATAGGTGACGTATCGGGTCGAGACCCTTCTTCAGACTGAGAGTCAAGGGAGAGGGAAACGAGAGAGAGAGAGACGGTGATATAGAGAGATATAGAACAAATGAAAGAAAGATATGCAAAAAAGTAACGATGATCAAGGAAACAGTCCATCTTCGGTTTAAACCAGCAATTGCAGTTCCTTCCCACACATTTTCAATCACACAGTTGCCTCTGGATCGTTTGATTTTGTCCATGTGCTCCTTGACCCAGTTAGGGTCAGTCTGAATACTCTAACAACTTCACAGCTGGACAGACTTAGCAGTCAGTAATCAATGATGCATTCTCCTATAATCCCAATCATTTGTAATGAAGAACTAACAATGTTTTTAAATTGTTCTCACTTGAAAATGAATAATCCATTGCATTCAGACCAAAAACTTGGCATTCATACATTGATAGTGAATAAAATTATAGTGGCCAATAAAAAGGGAAATAGATAATGGTTATGAGAAAAACATTTTCTTCCATTATATATTCTTCAACCAATAAATCATCATTTTGTGCTTTGAAAGCAACAATTCCTCTCATCTCCACTGACAAAGACTCAAAAGATACAAGCAAAGCTCATCCAAGATAGCAGAATTTCATTTCTATTGTGATTCTAAACAGATGTTGGACAGTTCTATCATCTCATAAACAATGCTGCCCTGGGCTCAATTCCAACAGTTTACCAAACAGAAAGAAAAGTTGTAAAATTCAGAAACTGGGGAGTGGAGATCTTGCAGGGACTTGGTGGCACGGTGGCGTAGCAGTAGAGCTGCTGCCTGGGTTCGATTCTGACCACGGGTGCTTGTCTGTATAGAGTTTGTACATTCTCCCCGTGACCTGCATGGGTTTTCTCTGAGATTATCGGTTTCCTCCCACACTCCAATGACTTACAGGTTTGTAGGTTAGTTGGCTTGGTGTAAAATATAAATTGTCCCTAGTGTGTGTAGAATTGAGTTAAGTGTGCGGGGATCACTGGTCGGTGCGAGGTCGGTGGGCCTGTATCTCTGTACCACCCTGGCCACTCCCTCTTCTCCCCTCTCCCATCGGGCAAAAGGTATAGAAGTGTGAAAACACACACCTCCAGATTCAGGGACAGTTTCTTCCCAGCTGTTATCAGTCAACTGAACCATCCTACTAACAACTAGAGAGCAGTCTTGAGCTCCTATCTACCTCTTTGATGACCCTCGGACTATCTTTGATTGGATTTTACCTTGCATTATTCCCTTTATCATGCATCTGTACACTGTAAATGGCTCGATTGTAATCATGTATTGTCTTTCGGCTGACAGGTTAGCACGCAACAAAAACCTTTCACTGTGAAAAGTGAACTAAACTTCAAAATACACCACTTTGCCAATGACTCTGATACCACAAAAAATAAAGAGAAGCAAAATTAAATATTATAGAGCATGAACAAACAATCATGTATATGTAGCACTGATTTACAGTATTTATAAGTCACCAAAAAGATTTTATGTATGTTTACATGCTAAGTAACTTTAAGTAACCTGATCTATGCTTTGCAGCAACTCGCAGGTGTTTTTTTAGTGAGGCTTTCTGATCCTGAAGCCTCTACCACTAGTAAAGACATGAAAGGTCGGTGTCTGGGGACACCACCATTTTCAGACTCGCTTCTACAGATTAACCATAATCGTGGCGCGTTGGATTAAATTGTTTGTACATTGGAACCGTCAATGACGACTCTGCCTGGGTGATTTCATGAGAGATGCATCTAAAATGGATGAGGTGGAATCTAGGATTGAAATTCACTGCCTCAGAAGAGAAGCACGGCACGGTGGCGCAGCGGTAGAGTTGCTGCCTTACAGCGAATACAACGCCGGAGACTCAGGTTCGATCCTGACAACGGGTGCTGTCTGTACGGAGTTTGTACGTTCTCCCCGTGACCTGCGTGGGTGTTCTCCGAGATCTTTGGTTTCCTCCCACACTCCAAAGACGTACAGGTATGTAGGTTAATTGACTGGGTAAAATGTAAAAATTGTCCCTAGTGTGTGTAGGATAGTGTTAATGTGCGGGGATCGCTGGGCGGCGCGGACTCGGTGGGCCGAAGGACCTGTTTCCGTGCTGTATCTCTAAATCTAAAGTCCAGGTCGTTTGTTGCATTTCTAGTACTTTACTTTAGTGATGCAGCACAGAAAAATGCCCTTTGGTCGTGCCTGTGTTCACACCGACGAACGACCACCCGTACACTAGTTCCATGTTATCCCACTTTTCGTATCCCACACACCAGGGATAATTTACAGAAGCCAATTAACCTACAAACCCACACGTCTTTGGAATATGGGAGGAAACCAGTGCACCCGAAGTAAACCCACATGGAGAACGCACAGGGAGAAGGTACAAACTACTCCCGAGTCTCTGGCGCTGTGAGGAGGCAGCTCTAGCGCTGTGCTGCCATGATTCAATCATAATCAACTACATTGAAGAACTGAAGAAGGGTCTCGACCCGAAACGTCACCCATTCCTTCTCTCCTGAGATGCTGCCTGACCTGCTGAGTTACTCCAGCATTTTGTGAAATAATCAACTACATCATCTGCTGGATAATGGAGCACAGCCTCAAAGTTCTGTGTACTGACTGATATTTTTTTCCCTTCACCAACACCAGTGAACAACAGATTATCACATTTTTTTTGTGGGATATTTTGGTTCACAAATTACTTGCTCCATTTCCTTCATTACAACAGTAGAAGCATATTGTGAGTGCAGGTGGTTGTAACTTGCTTCAAGGCATTAGGATGCCATGCAAAATACTGAACAAATTCAAGCCTTTTTGCTTTTGACAAAAGAGCTTTGTACACTTTACAAACAATTTCTGCATTAATAAATAACTAGATTCAAAATCAGAACATGATCGGAGACATTCTGTAAAATACCGGTCAGGGTACAAGTGTGTGTTTTGTCAGGTAACTACTACGTAAATAGAGTCGAAATGACAATAGGCTATTAAAAGATTTAATTTTTCAAATGCATTAGAGAGGTGAACAGAGGTTTTCAAATCACTCAGCAATAATCTCAACTTCTCTCTGGATAGTTTTTAGATTTTTCTTTTAGATTTTAGATTTAGATTTAGAGATACAGCGCGGAAACAGGCCCTTCGGCCCACCAGGTCCGTGCTGCCCAGCGATCCCCGCACATTAACACTATCCTACACACTAGGGACAATTTTTACATTTGCCCAGCCAATTAACCTACATACCTGTACGTTGGATAGAAGATGTAAACATGAACAAACAGGCCTAAAACTGTCATAATCCCACAAGCTATGACATGTGTAAATATTGCTGGAATGAAAATGTAATTAAAATGATTGAATTAGATTGATTGGAAGGACAGACAACCGAAAAGGGTTTACTTGTAACATAATTTGCTCTGCGAGGTGGATTTAAATATCACCTTGACTAACTTCACTTTTTGTTTTATTCATTCATGAACGATACAACCAAGTTCCAGAATAGCTCCTTCCCAGCAACTATCAGTCTCTTGAATTTTACACGCTAACCCAACGACCATGAACGTCTACGGATTCAGCCTTTGGCGACACTACGCACTGTAGTTTTGTTCGTACTGATATTATAGGTCTTAATGTTCTGTGATAACAAGGAACTCCAGATGCTGATTTACCATGTAAAGACATAAAGTGCTAAAATAACTCAGCGGGTCAGGCAGCAGCTTTGGACAACGAGACAGGCAATGTTTTGGGTTGGGACCTTTCTTCAAACAAAATAACTTATTGATTTTTTGGGGATTCTTTTTTTACTTATCCGTGTTTGTTATGTTTCCAGGCTTGCTAAGCTGCTGCAAGTAAGAATTTATCTGTTCCATTACCAGTACATATGACTATTAAACAATTGTTTAATTGTTGGCAAGCAATATTGAACTTATCGCCCATCCCTTTTGCAACAGCCTCTACTTCAAGCGGTTAATTCAGTAACCTGATGGTTCTGCACACACAGATGATTTGTAACTATCTCAGAACCAGAGTAGCAGCACAGTGGCGCAGCGATAGAATGATAGAACTGGGGTTGAGGGAATCAAACGGTATGGGGAAAAAGCAGGAACGGGGTACTGATTTTAGATAATTGAATGGCGGTGCTGGCTCGAAGGGCCGAATGGCTCTTCTATTTTTCTATGTTTCCATGTTCTAACTGCTGCCTCACACCGCCAGAGACACGGGTTCGATCCTGATCTCGGATGTCGTGTTTGTAGATTTTGCACGTTCTCCCTATGACCACGTGGGTTTTCTCCGGGTTTCCTCCCATATCCCAAAGACGTGCAGGTTTGTAGGGTTAACTGGTGTGTTGGGAGTGCATGAGAAAGTGGGATGACATAGGACTAAGTGTGAATGGGTGATTGATGGTCGGCGTGGTCTCAGTGGCCTGTTTTAATGCTGTATCTCTAAACTCAACTAAAGTTATACAGCATGAAAATGAATCCTTTGGCCAAATTCAACCAAAGTGTCCATCCAAACAAGTCCCATTTCACTGTACCTCGGTACATGTGACAATAAAATATCATTGATTTGGCCCAGATCCTTCCAATACATTATACTCCTTTAGCCTGTGCAATATCTTTTATACGTTGTAATTATACCTGCATCTAACACTTCCACTGTCAGATCGTTCCATATATGCACCAAAACCTGCCCCTAACTTTCCCTTTACCCTCTCATCTTAAACCTGTGGCTTGAGGCACCCCAGCAACAATGGGGTGTAAGGCTGGCGAGCCATTAACCTGACATGTTAATAACCTTCTGCAGATGCACCGTAGAAAGTTGTTTATAATAATAATAATAATAATAATAATAATAAGCATTTATTTTATATAGCGCCTTTCCAGATGCTCAAAGCGCTTTACATAAACAATCATAACATAAAAACAAACAGACAAACTATCTTAACGGAGAAGCGGCGAATAAACAACGCCAGCGTCCTCTCACGTCAGGGTCCGGCAGTATACAACACAAAGCACAGGACCCACAGATACAATTTTTACACAAACAGCCATCACAGTGATTGCTCCAGGCACACCCTCACTGTGATGGAAGGCAAAGTCTTATCTCCTGATTTCTTCTCCCGTGGTGCCACGAGGTGATCGAGGCTCCCAACTTTTTGAAGCCCCCACCGGGCGATGGAAAGTCCCAGGGCCGAGCCGAGCAGGCCGATGAAAGTCCTGAGCCCCCACTGGGCGATGGAAAGTCCCAGGGCCAAGCCAAGCAGGCCGATGAAAGTCCTGAGCCCCCACCGGGCGATGGAAAGTGCTGCGGCCGAGCCACGCAGGGCGATGAAGGGCCTGCGGGCGGGTCGATCAAACCTCGCGCTTCGGGGCGGTCGAAGCTGCTACGGTTGGAGCTCCCAAAAACCGGCCGCCAGCCAGGGACCTGCGAACTCCCGATGTTGCGGTCTGCAGGGCCCACGGCCGAAGCCTCCGAGATGGTAAGTCCAGGCCCTGCGACCGGAGTCAAGGTCGATCCCAGCTGGAGGCCGCCGACTCCACGATGTTAGGCCGTAGCGCGAACGGAGATACGACACGGTAAAGGTCGCATCTCCGTTGAGGAGGAGATTTGAAAAAAAGGTTTCCCCCAACCCCCCCCCCACCACCCCCACATACACAGAGTTAAAAATAGAACAAAACGTACATTAAACGATGACAATAGACAAAAAACAAAAACGGACGTTTGTACGGAGTTTGTACGTTCTCCCCGTGACCTGCGTGGGTTTTCTCCGAGATCTTCGGTTTCCTCCCACACTCCAAAGACGTACAGGTATGTTGGTTAATTGACTGGGTAAATGTTTTTTTTTAAAAATTGTCCCTAGTGTGTGTAGGATAGTGTTAATGTGCGGGGATCGCTGGGCGGCGATCACTGGGCGGCGCGGATTCGGTGGGCCGAAGGGCCTGTTTCTGCGCTGTATCTCTAAATCTAAAAAAAAAATCTAAGGCATTTTATCTTATTGGTCATTTTACAAGACCAATTTCCCTCCGGAAATTGTTGTCGTATCGTATCGTTTATCAGGATGCATCACAGCTTGGTTTGGGAACAGCTCCATCCAAGACCGCAAGAAATTGCAGCGAATTGTGGACGCGGCCCAGACCATCACACAAACCAACCTCCCTTCCATTGACTCCATTTATACCTCGCACTGCCTCGGCAAGGCCAGCAGCATAATCATGGATGAGTCGCACCCTGGCCACTCCCTCTTCTCCCCTCTCCCATCGGGCAAAAGGTACAGAAGTGTGAAAACACGCACCTCCAGATTCGGGGACAGTTTCTTCCCAGCTGTTGTCAGACAACTGAATCATCCTACCACAACCAGAGAGCAGTGCTGAACTACTATCTACCACTTTGATGACCCTCGGACTATCCTTGATCGGACTTGCTGGCGTCACCTTGCACTAAACATTATTTTATTACCATATATCTATACACTGTAGATGGTTCGATTGTAATCATGTATTGTCTTTCTGCTGACTTGTTAGCATACAACAAAAAGTTTTTCACTGTACCCTGGCACATGTGGCAATAAACGAAACTAAACTGAACTAACCTTCAACTCACCTCTATTCGATAGCCTTTAACAAGTCATAGACCACGAGCAGCACGCTGGTGCAGCGGTAGAGTTGCTGCCTCTCAGCGCCAGATACCCGGGTTCGATCCCGACCACGGGCGCTGTCTGTACAGAGTTTGGATGTTTTCCCCATGATCTGCGTGGGTTTTCTCCGCTTTCCTCCCACACTCCAAAGACATACAGGTTTGAGGGCTAATTGGCTTTGATGAAATTGTAAATTGTCCCTAGAGTACAGGGATCACTGGTTGACTCGGACTCGGTGGGCCAAAGGGCCTGTTTCTGCGCTGTATCTCTAAACGGAGATACTTGCAGTATTCTGCATCAGAAATTGATCCCCATTGGTTTCAGCCACTAGCACATTTACTGCTACCCCTCATTTCCAGGCAACACTATCCTTAATGGAGCTGAAAATTAGCCACAGGCAGTGAATTCATCAGGTCAAGAGTTCTTATTTTTAATGTAACAGAAGGGACAAGTTGCAAAAGACTAATAGGATTAGACAAAAGACAACGTGATGCTCTGTTTACCATGCAAACCTCTATTCTTACTAATGGGCTTGCTTCCATATGGAGTTTCAATTTGGTCTGTGTATTCGAGGAAGATATTTTTTCTGTGGGAAGTAATGAAGCCAAAATCACCACCTAATAATAACCTGACAGCCCAAAGGGCAATTCACAACAGTGCCTTATTGTGGGGGAAAAACCCCAAGACTCTTAACAATTCCTGTCAAGATTTGTGTAGAATATTAGATACATGGTAGTGATTGCAAAATGGTAATTTGATCGACTAGTTCAGATGATGTTACTGCAACGAGGACAGAAATCAAGCCGTATAAAACCATATTAATCTCACATTTGGATTACACTTTGAAGTCACTCCCAGCTATCAGTTACCGGGCACACAATGTTCACAGGGATCGAATTCTACATGGGAGTTTCATTCACATTGGTTATTAAAGCATGATTACCACAACCAAGGGAAGCCATTGTTCCAACATTACCATTGACATAAAATTGAGACATAATCTGTATTTAATTGCTGCCAAATTACACAAATTCTGTTGTATTCATTGTGACCAAATAGGATTTAAACGTTGGAGCCAAAAGATTTGGCTTCATCCTGTGGTTAAAAAGGCCGTGAAATTCAGTGGATCGGTTTGATGATAATGGCAAAGTACCCAAAAATGTAGAAACGGTCCTCAGCCATATTCCATGACTTTCATAAAGTCCATTTTATAATAAAGTTGGCATGAACAAAAATCAGTAAATATATAAAAATAAGAACACCAAACTCATCTCCTGACACTCAAAAGGCAATTTGACTACTTAATTAGAGATCAAAGGCTTAAATTATTGAAATATATTCATTTTTTAGATGACTGTAACTGTAAGAGGCAATATCAAATGAAGCTTAGGAATAAAAAAAACTCATCGTGGAGAAAGAGCAAGATTAAGAGAAAGTGGGTTGTTTTTTTTTAAGTGTAGGAAAATGACTGCAGATGCTGGTACAAATCGAAGGTATTTATTCATAAAAATGCTGGAGTAACTCAGCAGGTCAGGCAGCATCTCAGGAGAGAAGGAATGGGTGACGTTTCGGGTCGAGACCCTTCTTCAGGCCCTTAAAAAGGGACTGCTATAGTTCATTTCAAATAATTTGACTCCCTCTCCCCTCCCAATGGACTCAAAAAATATATGATGTTCTCCAGCAGGAAGGATGTAACAACTTATTAATATTTCATCATGACGTGGAGACAAAATGACTTTAGTTTTGTTGATTTTTTAAAATTCATTTTGTGTATTATTTCTTCAAGCCACAGCCATTCCAAGACTAATTGCTGCTCCTTCACAAACGACAACACATTAACAACAAAATCATGAAACGTTTTCCACAGGTCATTGATTCTGTCGGTTCAAAAACATCGTTTTATTTCCTCTCCGCGATATCGTGTGGCAAAAGTGACAGACGGTCAGAAATAAAACGACCATCTTCTAAGATTTCAGGTGTCGTTTGCTTGGTGCACTTTCACAAAACGCCAGATTTCACAACGTGCTCTCTCTACGGCAAGCCTTACTTGCTAACCTTAGATGAACTTCTCATTCATCGCACTAATGCTTTCCAAATCACCAAGCCAACGAAGACGCAATGCCATTAATTTTCAATTTAGCCCATCCGCCTCAAGTATCACTTTCCGACATTGTCCTTGAGAACGTGACATTGCAGTGTTCTCGCGTGCAACCCAAAACAGCTCTAGTGGGTCATCGAGAGTAAGAATCCATAGTGCGAACATGAAACCATTTCCTGTGCCCTGCTGCTGCGATCACTGTCCCTTCAACGTGGCATTCATCTTATCTAAACATCCAAATCAAAGGGCTTAACATGAACCAACCTTCATCTTGTACATGACTAATCAATGAGAAAATATTTCAGTCACTTAATTATCTTCAGGGGCCTCAGAGATTATTTAAGATGCAAGGAGGCCGCAGTAAAACATGTGAAACCATAGATCTTTTGCTCTTCGTAGCAAAGCATAAACTGTAGCATGGGCGGGTCAGTGGAGAAGCGGTCTGCTTTGTTTTGGACCTTCCCATTTCTCCAGCTTCCCCCTTCTTGAGTCTCGGTCTGACGCCGGGTCTCAACCCGAAATGTCGCCTATTCCTTTTCTCCAGAGATGCTGCCTGACCTGCTGAGTTACACCAGCTTTTTGTGTTTATCTTTGGAATCTGGGCGATACATCGCTAAAGTAGCTGCAGAGCTTACAGTTCCAGAGAACCAGCTTCGATCCTAACTGCGTGTGCCGTCTAAGTGGAGTTTGCATGTTCATATTCTCCGGGTGCTCCAGTTTCTTCCCACATTCCAAAGATGTGCAGGTTTGTAAGGGTTAATTGGCTTCTGTAAATTGTCCCCAGTGTGTAGGATAGAAGTAGTGTACAGGTAGGTGAGTGTTGGTCAGTGTGGACTCGGTGGGCGGCAGGGGCCGTTTTCACGCAGTATCTCTACACTAAGCTATACAGAAGGGTCAGATAGCACATGTACAGGGCACGGAACAGAAACAAATTGTGCAGCACACAAAGTGTTAAAAAGAATAACCATGTTGAGTGTGCAGATTAGTTACCGTCCCACTTTGGAATACTTTTGTTTCTGCAAAAACTCATGCCATTTTTGACTACTTTAGTTTCCACCACGAGTCGGTAGAGGGTATAACAGTGTTCATAATAGTCCTGATGGCCCCTCTACGTTCTCCCCTTCCCCCCCCCACCCGGTCCCTCTTTGTTCTCTCAGCACCCCACACATTCCATCTCCGGTTCCACTTTTATCTCTTGAGGGTGCCCCAGAATTGATGCTTTAAATGGAAGATGCATTTGAACAGCGTACAAAGACCAATGTTTTCCATCTCCAGTTTAATGTTCAAAATAAATAATGAACCGGGCATGTCAATTTGCCAAAAGCATTTTTAAAAAAAGTTATCTGTGCTTGAAGTTGTGCATCGATATGTCCAGGCCTAAAAACCTGTTGCGTGTGGGGAGATGTGACAGGCAATTCTCTTGTGCACACAGTTCTCCAGATGGCCATGACAAGCAACAGGCCCAGGCACAAATGTTTATAAAAAAGCGTGGGGTGGAAAGAAAATAAGCACAAGGGCCAATAAAGCAGGAAAACGGGGCCAACCACCTGTCACCAACAACCACGCAAGGCAACAGCCCCAGGACCATGGGCAAGGATTGTGTTCTCTCTCTCTCTCTCTCTCGTTCTCTCTCTCGTTCTCTCTCTCGTTCTCTCTCTCATTCTCTTTCTCTCTCTCTCGTTCTCTTTCTCTCTCTCTCCCTCGTTCTCTCGTTCTCTCTCTCTCTCTCTCTCGTTCTCTCTCTCATTCTCTCTCTCGTTCTCTCTCTCGTTCTCTCTCTCGTTCTCTCTCTCGTTCTCTCTCTCGTTCTCTCTCTCGTTCTCTCTCTCGTTCTCTCTCTCGTTCTCTCTCTCTCTCGTTCTCTCTCTCGTTCTCTCTCTCTCGTTCTCTCTCTCTCGTTCTCTCTCTCTCTTTCTCTCTCTCGCGCTCTCTCTCTCTCTCGTTCTCTCTCTTTCTCTCTCTCTCGCGTTCTCTCTCTCTCTCGTTCTCTCTCTCGTTCTCTCTCTCTCTCGTTTCCTCTCTCTCGTTCTCTCTCTCTCATTCTCTCTCTCTCATTCTCTCTCTCTCATTCTCTCTCTCTCATTCTCTCTCTCGTTCTCTCTCTCGTTCTCTCTCTCGTTCTCTCTCTCTCTCCTTCTCTCTCTCTCTCTCGTTCTTGCTCTCTCTCTCGCTCGCTCGTTCTCTCTTTTCACTCTCTCGTTCTCTCGCTCTCTTGTTCTCTCTCTCGCTCTCTCTCGTTCTCTCTCTCCCTTCTCTCGTTCTCTCTCTCATTCTCTCTCTCGTTCGTTCTCTCTCTCTCTCTCTCGCTCAGTCTCTGTCGCTCAGTCTCTCTCGTTCCATCTCTGGCATTCTGCCACTGGGAAAGCTTGCATTGATAAACAAACATACTATGATTTATAACTGCAATTTCCTTATTTTCTTTACAAAAACAAGATGATGTAAAACTCAAACTGAAGAAGTATCAGGTGGTTTTATTCAGGTGCCTGAGAGCCTTCACCTTGGAGAGAAAAAGTTCACCTTGGACACATTCATTTCATTCACTTAATTTTCTTCAGGGGCTTCGGAGATTATTTAAGATGCAAGGGGACCACACAAAACAATAGGTCTTTTGCTCTTTGTCGCAAAGCATAAACTCTAGCAGGGGCGACACAGAGGCGCAGCGGTAGAGTCGCGGCCTTACAGTGCCAGTGACTCGGGTTCAATCCTGACTACGGGTGCTGTCTGCATGTTCTCCCAGTGACCTCGTGGGTTTCATCCGGGTGCTCCCGTTTCCTCCAAAGAAGTGCGGGTTTGTGGGATAATTGGCCTCTGTAAATTGCCCCATGCGTGTAGGTACTGGATGCGAAAATGGGATGTCATTGAACTACACATTTCCATTTTATTCTGCGCCAGTTTCCCACAGCCCACAATTTCCTGATCTTTCAAAATGTGATCCATGTCCTTTTTAATTACACCTCCCCTTCTTTCCCCCAACGATCTGGGCTCCATCACACTCCTCGAGAGATTGCTGCTTCCTATAACCTCCTTTATTTTGAAGCAATGACTTCTTCTGACATCGAAGATAAGACACAAAATGCTGGAGTTACTCAGTAGGACAGGCAGCATCTCTGGAGAAAAGAAATGACAATAGACAATAGGTGCAGGAGGCCATTCGGCCCTTCGAGCCAGCACCGCCATTCAATGTGATCATGGCTGATCATTCTCAATCAGTACCCCGTTCCTGCCTTCTCCCCATACCCCCTGACTCCGCTATCCTTAAGAGCTCTATCTAGCTCTCTCTTGAATGCATTCAGAGAATTGGCCTCCACTGCCTTCTGAGGCAGGGAATTCCACTCTGACTGAAAAAGTTTTTCCTCATCTCAGTTCTAAATGGCCTACCCCTTATTCTTAAACTGTGGCCCCTTGTTCTGGATTCTTAAACTTTGGCCCCTTGTTCTGGGTGATGTTTCGGGTCGGAACCCTTCTTCAAACCAGCTTCTGCAGTTCCTTCCGATACACTTCTTCTGACCTTCTTCACCCACAGTTGTTTCCAACATATGCATGGCGGTAATCATCTTTAATGTCCTCCACCTTTCCCCAAGTCCCACTGCCCAATCCAACTTGGGCATCATGCATGATAGAATATCACAGCCAAAAATGTCACAGTTTGCACTGGGGCTGTTGTGCAGCACCACTTTGACACATCCTCTCAGGCACAGTATCAGTTTCTACCCCAGCATTTTCAATTGAATCAGCATTTTCTGGTGTGCTGCAGCCAGTACGAATGTCATTTTTCTATCTGGGACATATGACAATAAAACACTCTTGACTCTTGAATTTATTCTGTGGAAACAAGGAACTACAGATGCTGGTTTACCAAGGAAAGACACAAATGCTGGAATAACTCAGTGGGTCAGGTAGCATCTCTGGAGAAAAAGGATGGGTGAATTTACCCATAAGTAAATTTTGTAAAATTTCTAAGGTAAAAATAAATTTATCTTTAAATTTAAATAAACCTTTATAGATTGTTTTGTTTGCGTTTGAAAGTTGTCTCAAAAAGGGAAATAAAAGGATGACAATTCAAAATATTTAATCAATCTTAATTGGAATCTAATCTACAGGGAAGCCCAAGTTACCGATGGGAAACAAAACTTCTCACACATAATTTCTTGTACGTTTATCGACTACAAAGTAACTGGAAGATAAGGAGGCTCTAATCCAGTCACAATCATATCCATCGCCAGAACATTCAACAGAATTATGAACTAAGAACACTGCAATAAGCTTAAATAGATAACCCCTTTATTAAATCAAAAGGCCCCAAAATTGCTTTACTTATCCACAACTGTTTAGTTTTTGGTCTCATTGTACACATTTTTCAATTTTAAACAGATACTAGACCATGTTGGGCCCATTCCTCGTAGAGGGGGGACAAGGAAGGGGAGAGGGTGTGACTGAGGAGCCCGGGACCCAAAGTCTCTCCTGTATTGGTGTAGCACCCTCAACCCCCCACACAATCCCCCCCTCCTCCCCCCACTGACCCACTCCATCCCCCCTACGCACCCCCACTTGCCCCTCCCCTGCCCCCACCAGTCCTGCCTCCACCCCGCATTCCCCCATCCCCACCCCTATTCTCCCCTCCCCCACTCTCCCTGCCCCCACCCCACTATTCCCTCCTCCCCACCCCCACTTTCCCCTCCTCCCCACCCCACTCTGCCGTCCTCCCCAGCCCCACACTTCCCCCACTCTCTCCTCCCCCACCCCCACTCTCACTGTCCTCATCCCCCCACCACCACCCCTCCCCCTTTCCCTCCCCCACTCACTCTAGTCCCCCACTCTCCCCTCTTCCCCGCCCGTACTCTCTCTTTCCACCACCACCACCCCTTCCCCCCACACCCCCTCTCTCCTCCCCCCACCCCCACTCTAACTGTCCCCCTTCCCCGCCACCCACCCTCCCCCCTTTCCCTCCCACCCCCACTCCCTTCCCCCCACTCTCCCCCTTCCCCCCCCACTCTCCCCCCTTCCCCCCCACCCACGCTTCCACCACCACCCCCCTCCTCCGTCCCCTCCAGTCCCTCTCCCTCCCACCCCACTCTCTCCTCCTTCCCCCCCACCACCACCCCCTCCCACCCCTCTCTCATCCTTCCCCCCTACCACCCCCACTCTCTCTCCCCCAATCCCTCCCCCCCACCCTCTCCTCCCCAGCCCCACTCTCCCCCATTCCCCCCTTTCCCCACTGCCCCCCTTTCCCCCACTCTCTCTTCCCCCCACTCTCTCTTCACCCCACCCCCCATTCTCTCCTCCCCCAGCCCCACTCTCACTCTCCTACACCCCACCTCTCTCCTCCCCCACCACCCGCCTCCCCCAGTCTCTCCTCCCCCCACCCTCAACCCCTCCTACCTCACCGTTCCCTCCACCCACTCGCCCCCCACGTCTACTCCCCTCCGTGGAGCCGTTGGCGGCGAAAGCCACTTATCGAGCGTGCAGGGAGGAAGAGGGAGCGCCGGACTACTCGAGAGGCGGGCAGCGGAGGTGGGACTACTCGAGGCCGACGGCGGCGAGTCGGGGAGAGAAGTGAGGTGAGAGTGGAGAGGGGAGCCCCTGATTGCGGGCGGACAGCGCCGCTAACGGCATCCATCTTGTTTGTGCGAGTGAAGAGAGAGGCCGTGCGTGCGCTATGGTGACGTCATAAGCACAGCATTTTGAAAAATGTGTTTAGAAATGAGTTTTGAACTTTAAAATCTCTGTAACCTAAATAATATACGACCAATTTGAATAAAATTTGTTTTGAACAGTCGGCAGGATAGTGGTGATTAAGGTGGCGCACAAATTGTGGCGCTATGGTTTACTGCTTTGGCTGCAAGTCCACATTTTCAGACAAACATATATGTGATCATATATGTGTATACATATATACATACATACACACACACATATATATATATATACATACATATATAAGATGAGTTTTAGAAATATAAGATGGATATATATATATTTAAATACACACACATAAAATATATGATCTATAATGTATACATATATATACACACATGTATATATGCACACACGTATATATATATGCATACATATATGTACACATGCATACACATACATATACGTGCACATGTATACATACACAAGAAATATACACATACATACACACATATATACACACACATAAATAACCAAATCCTTCCAGCAAGGAATTTGAAATTCTTTCTTCTTACATCTATAAACAACTATTTCAATAATTCATTCCAAAGTCGTGCTGATATACAACAAATATGCAGTTTGAACTTTGTAAAAACATACTTCATAAAATGTTAGGTTTGAAACGGTTGTATATTTGAAATTAAATAATGATTCATACTCTTCTCATCACATAGGTCATTAAAATCCCTCTTTGAAAACTATAAACACCAATAAATCCACATGGACATAAGAGACAGCAGATGCTGGAATCGTGAGCAAAACAAAAAAGTGTTGGAGGATCTTAATGTGTCAGGCAGCGTCTGTGGAGGGAATGGACAGAGGAGACCCATCTTCAGAGGAAATGTTGTCCATCTATTCCCTTCAAAGATGCTGCCTGAAGCACCGAGTTCCTCCAACACTTTGACTTTTCCAATAAATCCATACAGTTGGTTTTGAGTACTAGTTTGGAGTAGTCAGAAATATTCAGTCCGAAGAAGTGTCCCGGCCCAAAAAGTCACCCATTCTATAGAGGTGCTACCTGACCTGCTGAGGTACTCCAGCACTTTGTGTCAATAGACAATAGGTGCAGGAGGAGACCATTCGGCCCTTCTAGCCAGCACCGCCATTCAATGTGATCATGGCTGATCATTCCCAATCAGTACCCCGTTCCTGCCTTCTCCCCATACCCCCTGACTCCGCTATCCTTAAGAGCTCTATCTAGCTCTCTCTTGAATGCATTCAGAGTATTGGCCTCCACTGCCTTCTGAGGCAGAGAATTCCACAGATTCACAACTCTCTGACTGAAAAAGTTTTTCCTCATCTCAGTTCTAAATGGCCTACCCCTTATTCTTAAACTGTGGCCCCTTGTTCTGGACTCCCCCAACATTGGGAACATGTTTCCTGCCTCTAACGTGTCCAACCCCTTAATAATCTTATACGTTTCGATAAGATATCCTCTCGCTTTTTAGTTAATGGAAAGTTCTTTTGGCCACTGGCTAACTGATATATTTATCCATAGACTATGTAACAATGCTGGACTTCATAGATTGAACATTTCAGAGAGCATTTATCGAAACCCGAGCATTTATCAAATGTTAAATTCACACATAAGGCAAGTCGAGCCATCAAACCTTTTAGACGAAAGGACACAAAATGCTGGAGTAACTAACTCACGGGTCAGGCAGCATCTCTGGAGAGCAGGGATAGGTACGTTTCAGGTCGGGACCCTTCTTCTGAAGAAGAGTCTCAACCCAAAATGTCACCTACCCATGTTCTCCAGAGATGCCGCCTGTCTGCTGAGTTACTCCAGCATTTTAGTGTCTTCTTGTGTATCAACCAACATCTGCAGTTCTTTGTTTCAACATCAAAAACTTCTTAGTTGCACAGTGTTTTCAGATAAGTGCACAATAACTTTTGTGTCATGGAACAACCAAACAAATGCCAGAAACACACTCTTTATTTGATTTTGATGTGCCTGCCGCATAGTTCTTTCAGCTCAGCTATTTATAATGAATCAAGACGCCTCAATTTTGCCACGTGGTTATTTGCATGTCTAACCACAACAATTTCTCTCCCTGAACTGAAGCTTGCTCATTTATGGAAGAATTTTATCACCTGTTGATGTGTTATCCATGGCTCAGTGACAGCCCACCCGGCTCCACATCAATGTTATGGATTCAAGTCATGCTCCAAAATTCTTACGCACAGATACTAGAAAGGTCGGGAGCAAGTGATGAACAGAGCAGCACGGTGGCGCAGCGGTAGAGTTGCTGCCTTACAGCGCTTACAGTGCCAGAGACCCGGGTTCAATCCTGGCGACTGGTGCTTGACTCTACGGAGTTTGTACGTTCTCCCCGTGACCTGCGTAGGGTTTTTCCCCAAAACTTTGGTTTCCTCTCACACTCCAAGGGTGTAAAGGGTTGTAGGTAATTGGCTTGGTATAAATGTTAATGTGCAGGGATCGCTGGTAGGTGCGGACTCGGTGGGCCGAAGGGTCTGTTTCCATGCTGTATCTCTGGACTAAACTAAACTGTCTGGAACACATGACAATAAAACACACTCGACTCTTGACAGTGTTGAAGGTGCCATCATCCACGTGTCAAAAAAGACACAAAGGGCTGGAGCAACATAACAGGCCAGCAACGCGGGAGAACAAGAATGGGTGACGTTTCGTGCCTGGACCCTTCTTCCGACTGACCCTGACCCTGTTCTCCAGGGATGCTTTAGTTTTAGAATTAGGTTTGTTTTAGAAATACAGTGTGGAAACGCGCGAAACAGCGATCGGCCCCGTCAACTAGTTCTTTCCCATACATTTGGGGCAATTTACAGAAGCCAATTTACCCACACACCCGAATGTCTTTGGGATGTGGGAGGAAACGGGAGCACCCGTACGAGACCCACGCGGTCATAGGGAGAACGTGCAAACTCCGTATAGACAGCACCTGCAGTCAGGATCGAATCATGAGTCTCTGGTGCTGTATGGCAGCACTCTACCGCTGCGCCACTGTGCCGCCCTGGTGCACAAGATGCTACCTGATCTGCCGAGTTACTCCAGCATTGTGTGTCTTTTCTACCCCATAAAGGAGCAACCGCAGTTCCTTTTTTCTTTTTCCCTTTTTTACACACAAGTCAGTTGGCTTTCCATCTCAAGTAGACGTCAAAGATCCTGTAGCATTCTTTCATAGAAGGCCAAGTGATTTCACGTTTATCTTTCAATCGGTATCTTCTGGTATCCTTATCTGGTAGTTATCACAGAGCAGTTTGTGGAATCTGCACTTATTCATGTTGGCATCCACACACACTACACCTTAAAACATTTGGCACATCCTTAGGTTTTAAAGAACCTTATAATAAATCCTCTTCGCAAAGTAAAAAAAAAAAAATCCAATATCACTTTCCAGCAAACATACCTACATTTTTTTTTTTTAAAGTCGGTGCCTTAAAGAAAAATCTTCTGCAATCACTTCCAAACACTGCAGAGTTTGCACATTTGTTCATAACAGATGATGGATATCATTGGGTTAGAAATCTCAGAGTATGCTTAATTGGTTTTTAACTATATTAACACACATGAACAGATGACACTGCATACATCAAATTAATCTGCATTCCATCCAAGATACACGTTTAATGTAAATGATTTAAGCAACACAATTTTTAAACGAGTTAGAGCATAGAACACAGTACAGCACTGGAACAGGCCCATCAACCAACAATGTCCGTGCTGAACATGATGGCAATCTCCTCTGCCTGCATGTGATCCATATCCCTCCATTCCCAGCATATCCATGGGCCCATTCAAAAGACTCTTAAGTGCCACTATCATATCTGCCTCCACCACCACCCCTGTCAACGCATTCCAGTCACCCACCACTCTGGGGGAAAAAAACATGCCCCACACATCTCCTTTAAATTTTGCCCCTCTCACTTTTAACCTGTGACTAAACTTAATTTGAAATTAGAAACATAGAAAATAGGTGCAGGAGGAGGCCATTCGGCCCTTCGAGCCAGCTCCGCCATTCATTGTGATCATGGCTGATCGTCCCCAATCAATACCCCGTGCCTGCCTTCTCCCCATATCCCTTGATTCCACTAGCCCCTTGGCTTCCACTACCCTCTGTGGCAGAGAATTCCACAAATTCACAACTCTCTGGGTGAAAACGTTTTTTCTCACCTCAGTTTTAAATGGCCTCCCCTTTATTCTAAGACTGTGGCCCCTGGTTCTGGACTCGCCCAACATTGGGAACATTAGCTTGTCCAGTCCTTTTATAATTTTATATGTTTCTATAAGATCCCCTCTCATCCTTCTAAACTCCAGTGAATATAAGCCTGATCTTTTCAATCTTTCCTCATATGTCAGTCCCGCCATCCCAGGGATCAATCTCGTGAACCTACGCTGCACTGCCTCAATTACAAGGATGTCCTTCCTCAAATTAGGAGACCAAAACTGTACACAATACTACAGATGTGGTCTTACCAGGGCCCTGTACAACTGCAGAAGAACCTCTTTACTCCTATACTGAAATCCTTTTGTTATGAAGGCCAACATTCCATTAGCTTTCTTCACTGCCTGCTGTACCTGCACGCCAACTTTCAGTGACTGGTGTACAAGGACACCCAGGTCTCACTGCACCTCCCCCTTACCTAACCTAACTCCATTGAGATAATAATCTGCCTCCTTGTTTCTGCCGCCAAAGTGGATAACTTCACATTTATCTATATTATACTGCATCTGCCACACATCTGCCCACTCACTCAACCTGTCCAGGTCACCCTGCAACCTCCTAACATCCTCTTCACAGTTTACACTGCCACCCAGCTTTGTGTCATCCGCAAACCTGCTAGTGTTGCTTCTAATTCCCTCTTCCAAATCATTAATATATATGGTAAACAGTTGCGGCCCCAACACCAAGCCTTGCGGCACTCCACTCGCCACTGCCATTCTGAAAAGGACCCGTTTACTCCTACTCTTTGCTTCCTGTCTGCCAACCAATTTTCTATCCATGTCAACACCCTACCCCCAATACCATGTGCTCTAATTTTAGTCACCAATCTCCCGTGCGGGACCTTACCAAAGGCTTTCTGAAAGTCTAGATGCACTACATCCACATTCACTGGCAAATCCATGGAGCTGAAAGCACCAATAGCATAAATGGTTACATTGAGTCCCTTTACTTTGTGAAATAGACAGTATTTACATCCAAACGAGGGCTGCACAGTAGCGCAGCTGGTAAAGCTGCCGCCTCACAGCGCCAGAATCCCGGGTTCGATCCTGACCTCGGGTGCTTTCCATGCAGTTTGCACATTCTTCCTATGATGGTGAGGGTTTCCTCCCGCTGTTACTCCAGCTTTTTGTGTCTATCCCAAAGTCATGCAGGTTTATTAGCCTTCTGTAAATTGCCTCCTAGTGTGTATGGAGTGGGTGAGAAAGAGTGCAGGAGGAAACCAGAGCACCAGGCTGAAACCCACATGGTTTCAGGGAGAACATGTAAACACCACACAGGGAGCAGCACAGGTCGTGTCGATCCTGGGTTGCAGTTCTATTAGCTGCGCCACTCTGCTATCCCCTGTCACTGTTATCCAACGCTGTTGGACGAAGATGTAAAACTTAATCATTTACAGATTCTAAATAATCTGGCAAAACCAGAATAAAGAGTTTAAATTAATGCCAGGGATTTAATTAATGACAACAGTTAGGAAATCATGGTTAATACCATGCTGTCTATAATAGGCTATCAGGCAGCAATGAAAGAGAGAAACTATCACAGCAGTTCCAACACAACCAAAGAGAAACGTAGAATTTAGTGGTAGTCACGGAATGCTGGAATAACTCAGTGGGTCAGGCAGCATCTCTGGAGAACATGGATAGCTGATGTTTCAAGTCAGGAACCTTGTTTTCAGACACTTTAGTCTGAAGAGTCATTTCAGATTCAGAAGAAAAATACGCATCCTTGTACCCTGTCATCAGCGTATCTTCCCCAGCCAACAACGGATCATTATGGACTCCACCCTTCCTCAGGTCATCTGTCGCTAGCCCTGTTTTGTTCTGGCCGTCTCTATCTTTCAGTCGGAAGTCGGTTTCCGTCCCAAAACATCACCTATCCATTTTTTCCCAGAAATGTTGCCTCACCTGCTGAGTTACTCCAGCACTGTATCTATCTTTGGTATAAACCAGCACCTGCAGTTCCTTTTTAGTACTAGAAATGGAGGTGGGAATGGATTTTGCAATGTACTTAATCTTTGCATGTTGACAAAACATTTCTTCATTGCTGCTCCACCCTTCTATTCAACAGAAAGAAGCTTTCAGTCTTACTGTCAATACTGTCCAGCCAATTAAGTTAATAAAAGGTGACTGGTCCCACCAGATGAAAGCACAACATTAGACCTGTCATGCAACACTATCCAGTAGGGCAGATTATTAGAAATGGGATTTAAATTCACAGCCTTTGCTCAAGAGGTCTCCCTGTCCATTATCCCAGCAGTCCTTTCACACTTGGCTCAAAAACCAAAAAAAGGCATCCTTTCTTTAATGGATTTTCACAGATTTACAAGGATGGTGCCAGAACTCGAGGGCCTGAGCTACAGGGAGAGGTTGAGCAGGCTGGGACACTTCCTTGGAGCACCGGAGGATGAGGGGTGATCTTATAGAGGTGCGCAAAATCATGAGAGGAATAGATCGGGTAGACGCACAGATTCTCTTGCCCAGAGTAGGGGAATCGTGAACCAGAGGACATAGGTTTAAGGCGAGGGAGGAGAGTGAGGGGTAACTTTTTCACACAAAGGGTGGCAGGTGTATGGAACGAGCTGCTGGAGGAGGTAGTTGAGGCAGGTATTATCGCAACATTTAAGAACCATTTAGACAGGTACATATGGATTCGACAGGTTTGGAGGGATATGGGCCAAACGCATGCAGGTGGAACTGGTGTAGATGGGACATGTTAGCCAGTATGGGCAAGTTAGGCCGAAGGGCCTGTTTCCACACTGTGGGACTCTGAGATCCACAATCCAATGTTTGACGGTTTTCTCAGCTTTACAAATTACCAGTGTTATTTGTTTCCAACTGTACCATTCTTAAGCAATTAGTGGGAATCAATAACAGTCCCTGAATTTATCCTCCATCTTCTCAAGAGATACATGGTCAGCATACAAGCCTCACAGGTAACAAATACCTTAGAACCAACCTGAGATCTGCCACAGTGCTATTCTCAAGTGTTCTATGAAGCGTGCCATCAATCTAACGGAATAATAGTCATACAGCATGGATACAAGACCTTTGGCCCAACTCAGCCATGCCAACCAAGTTGCCTAATCTAAGCTAGTCTCATTTGCCCACGTTTAGCCCACATCCCTCTGAATCTTTCCTATCCATGTACCCAAGTGGCTTTTCATTCATTCATTCAATATACAAGCTTCTTTTAAGCCCTGATATTATACCTGCCTCAACTACCTGCTCGCGACTATTATAGACAATAGACAATAGGTGCAGGAGTAGGCCATTCGGCCCTTCGAGCCAGCACCACCATTCAATGTGATCATGGCTGATCATTCTCAATCAGTACCCCGTTCCTGCCTTCTCCCCATACCCCCTGACTCCGCTATCCTTAAGAGCTCTATCTAGCTCTCTCTTGAATGCATTCAGAGAATTGGCCCCCACTGCCTTCTGAGGCAGAGAATTCCACAGATTCACAACTCTCTGACTGAAAAAGTTTTTCCTCATCTCCGCCCTAAATGGCCTACCCCTATTCCTTTCCTCCAGAGAGGCTGACTGACCCCTGTGTTATTGCAGTATTTTGTGTCTAACTTCGATGTAAACTAGCATCTGCAGTTCCTTCCTACACATTTTGTCTGCTCCACTGCAAATTGTCCCTAGTGATTGTAGGATAGTGTTAATGTGCGGGGATCGCTGGGCGGCGCGGACCCGGTGGGCCGAAGGGCCTGTTTCTGCGCTGTATCTCTAAATCTAAAATCTAAAAATAATGGAGCATAATGCTTGATTTGTGCTCTCAGAAACCTTATTTGATTATCTCACCAAGCACATACTTCACAATTCCTCAGGTCACTCTCACAATCCACCTTCACGATACTGAATATCAGAAATGTCAGTATTAAACTGCCTGCACCAAATCATTCAGTTGAGAGAAGAATTGAAGTTGCTTATGTAATCCTACTGCCTAGGGCACCAATCCTGTTACTTCCATTCAAGTCAGTGGTACAATCCTGTACATTTTGCCCTGTTTCAACCACAGTCTGGATGTTCACTCTGCTTTAACCACAGAAATAATTTACACAAAAGTTGGTGGGTGTATGGAACGAGCTGCCGGACAGAGGAGGCAGTTGAGCCAAGTACTCTCGCAACATTTAAAAAATAGTTAGACAAGTACATGGATAGGACAGGTTTAGAGGGATATGGGCCAAAAGCACACAGGTGGGGGCATGTTGGTCGGCATAGGCACATTGGGGCCAACGGACCTGTAGAAGGATGAGAGGAGATCTTATCGAAACGTATAAGATTATTAAGGGGTTGGACACGTTAGAGGCAGGAAACATGTTCCCAATGTTGGGGGAGTCCAGAACGAGAGGCCACAGTTTAAGAATAAGGGGTAGGCCATTTAGAACTGAGATGAGGAGGGGCTTTTTCAGTCAGAGAGTTGTGAATCTGTGGAATTCTCTGCCTCAGAGGGCAGTGGAGGCCAATTCTCTGAATGCATTCAAGAGAGAGCTGGATAGAGCTCTTAAGGATAGCGGAGTCAGGGGGTATGGGGAGAAGGCAGGAACGGGGTACTGATTGAGAATGATCAGCCATGATCACATTGAATGGCGGTGCTGGCTCGAAGGGCCGAATGGCCTCCTCCTGCACCTATTGTCTATTGTTTCTATGCTGTACGACTATGACTCATCACAGAAGGATGATAAACATTTAATGAAGTCTGACTTTAAAAACAAGCATCTGTATTATATTGAAAAATGACATAAAGTACTGGAGTAACTCTGCAGGTCAGAGAACATGAATAGGTGATGTTTCAGGTCGGGACCTTTCTTCAGACTGACCTGAACCGTAACATCACAAATACATGTTCTCCAGGAATGCTGCCCAAACAAGGGTCTTTTTTCTCCAGAGATGCTGCCTGACCCGCTGAGTTATGCCAGCACAATGTCTATCTTCAGTATAAACCAGCATATGCAGTTCCTTCCGATGCGATTACATTATGCTGTTACTGATTACATTACCCACTGTTACTCCAGCACTTTGTGGCTTTTTTTTGTAAACCAGCATTTGCAGTTCCTTGTTTCTACATCTATATTATAACCACATGTGAAATCTTTCCATTTTGGATTGAGCTAAGGTGTATCTATTTGCTTAAAAAAAAACACGAAGTGCCAGTTTGGGTGAGAGGTACATCGATATGATGTCATTTTAACAACAATCTCTCCATATTAAATTCGTGGTTTAAAAAGACACAAACTAAGTTAATATATAACATGGCATTTACTCAAGACATCGGCAGAAGACACTGCCAGATGTTCTCACTACATGAGAACAGCCTTCACAAGATATTTAGCTTTTGCACAATATAACACTCGCAGAAAGTACAATTCCCAAACCATGTAATCACACTGCACACCATTTTTGTTGGAACAGATTTAGAGTGAGTGAAAAGGAAAAAGCACACTGGTGACTCTCCATGAATATGAGGAAAGAATAAACCCCGACTCCGAGCAGCCATTCAGTATAATGCTCCATATAACATTATGAAATTAAATAATCGCCGTGACGATTGGGGTAAAGTTAAAATGGACATCACCAAACCGTGACCAATTGATGTCACAGCTGCCACTTCAGCCTGACTTGGGTTATATTACACGGAGTCACAGATTCCAAATGCACACTGTTCTGTCAGTGCGAATAGCAGATGGCCAACGTACAGCCCCATCAACACAGCACCATCAACACAGCACTGTGGCCCCCTAATTACATATTAATTTTATGACCGATATGACATTTAATGGCTCCCAGAATCGCTAAATTGCGTTTCATCTGCTGGCCAATATGCACAGCCTATGCACAAGCGCCTTAAAATTAAAAACAAACGAGACTTCATTGCGATGAAGCTGGCAACACAATGTTGTCAACGAGACACAATAACATTCCACGACACGGAACGCGAGGCAATGATGTATCAATTTGCATGTGATATTGATACACAATACTTTACACTATTGATACACAATACTAGTTTGTTTCGCTTAACTGCAACAATGTATGCAACTTTCACTGTGGACCCATTTGAAATAGCAACAATGTATGCAACTTTCACTAGGACGCATTTGAAACAGCGACAATGTATGCAACTTTCACTGTGGACCGCATTTGAAACATTGCACTGAAAACGCTACATTGTTTCTCTCCCTCTGATCACTTACCCTTTTCTGGTCTTCCAGTCCGTGCGTTACAAGCTTTCTCTGGTGTCGGGCCGACTCTGAACCAGTTTCCATTTCCAATATCAGAACTCCCCTCTAATCAGCTCCGAGTCGACAGCTCATATACACCTCTCGAGAGAAAAAAACCAAAACCCACCCAAAATAAGCCGTGGTGGGGCGAAATAGATCCACTCAATTCGGCAAAGCACCCTTGTATCTTGATCTGGTACCATCCATCACAGGCGACGTTTGTTGGACAAATCAAACTTTCCCCAGGCTTGAAGTCATTTTCTCCCCCCTTCACCCCCCTCCCCCCAAAATGTCCTGCACTCCTTACAAAATAACTATTTCAGTTTCAATCTAGAATGTCTTGTGCATACATTGCAGCCACATTTCCATGTCGAATTCAGCGCGAACGCGTCCTGCCACATTACTGCTTCTGCATCCTCTCCGTTTTATCCAGAAACGTGCAAGTGATCTGCCGATTGAAGCTGTGAATGTTGTCCGCCGCGTTGATGTGATCGGCATCACTTCCCAGGCCTATTATGATATGCGATGATCAATCTCTTCTTCTCCACTTTCCTATAGGAAAAGCACTTGCAGAGATTTTCTTTTTTTTCTTTGGTCAGCCAGTATAGAGCGCTGTAAGTTTACCACGAGCAAGAAAAAAAAGCACCAAAAAAATCTGCGGTGCGACGCGTTCTCCTTTATTTATGCATTCAGAAAGTATCTAAAAGGAACAGATGTTTTGGTTTTCAAAAAAAGGAAAATAATTCCGTATTCCTCTCGGTTATGAAAACGCCAAATCAGCAGTGAAGGATGAATGATGCCTTTGCAAACCCTGCAGAAATCAAGAGACTCTTTTTAAAAAAAAAGTCATTCTGTCACCAGGATTGATTGCACCTTCAGCAGACACAAGATACAATATTTTTGCATTGCATCCAAAGAGCCGGGTTCCCCCCCGCCCCCGCTGGCGATTGTATCTATATTTTAACATGCATATTTATTTATTAAGGGTGGTTGTTTGTTTTTGCTAGTTAATTTCAAAGGCGAGAGCATTTGAGTTACCTACCCCGCAAGAAGAGCGCTGTGCAAAGACATGTTCCTATCCCAGGCGGTGCAGGGAGGAGAGGGGAGGGGAGGGGAGGGGAGGGGAGGCAACGCGGACTGTTCAGGGCCAACGTGACGCCGCCGCTTCGCGCCTCTTCCTCGCCAGCACAACGTTTCAAAGTGATCCGTTTCCGTGGCAACCGCGGACGGCGTGCACGTGGCCCCTCGCTGTTGCTGCTGCTGCTCGCGATCAAAAGGTGAGGGGGGGGGGGGTTGCACGATGGAAAACGAAAGTGAAGGCATTGCAGGGGATTGCAAGACATTTGCAAAGTATTGCAGGGCATTGCAAGACATTTGCAAAGTATTGCAGGGCATTGCAGGGCATTTGCAAAGTATTGCAGGGCATTGCAAAGTATTGCAGGGCATTGCAAGACATTTGCAAAGTATTGCAGGGCATTGCAAGACATTTGCAAAGTATTGCAGGGCATTGCAAGACATTTGCAAAGTATTGCAGGGCATTGCAAGACATTCGCAAAGTATTGCAGGGCATTGCAGGGTGAGATGACATAGAACAAGTGTCAACGGGTGATCGATGGTCGGCATGGACTCGGTCAGCTGAAGAGTCTTTTTCCAAGTTGTATCTTTCAATCAATCAAAAGGTCTTTAGCTCTGGCCAATATTATATCCCTCAATCAGTGTCTGTTAGATTATTTAGTCATTGCTGGGTGGCTATTGACAAGGACACTGCATGAACTGGATGCTTTGCTTCCTCCATTACAACAGTGAGTACACTTTAAAATGTACTTAATTGTCTGTAAAGTGCTATGGGATATCCTGAGGTCACAAAAGGTGCAAGGGAAAGTCTATTTAATAATTAATGTAAAACTTTATTACTCCAGTGTGAATTGTCAATTAGAACACACTAAAAGCATTCCAGCTAAATTTGGAAATAATGATTAATTGATGAATTAAGTGATAAAATATTGGAAATGTTCCATTTCTGAAAAATGCAATGGGAAAAGATGAGCCAGATGAATCTTAGCAAACGTAAGCAATTCTTATGTTTGTGTGTCTTACAAGCAAAATAGTTTCCCACGAGTCAGGAAGTCATGTTGCAGCTTTATAGGACTTTGGTTTGGCCACATTTGGAGTATTGCATGCACTTTTGGTCGCCCCATTATAGGAATGATCTGGAGACTTTGGAAAGGGTGCAGTGGAGGTTTACCAGAAGGCTGCCTGGTTTAGAGGGTACTACTTATAAGGAGAGGTTGAACAAACTTGGATTGTTTTCATTGGAGCATCAGAGTCTGGAGACCTGATAGAATGATGAGAGGCAAAGCTAAGGTAGATAGTCAGAACCTTTTTTCCCCCAGAGTGGAAATGTCAAAAACGGGAGAGCATGGCCTTAAGAGATGAGAGGGGCAAAGTTTAAAGGAGATATGCATATATTTGTAAGTTATACAGCAAAGAAAAAGGCCCTTTGACCCAACCGATCCATGCAAGGCACGTTTTTCTACTCCGAGTTGTGGGTGTCTAGAACGCACTGCCAGGGTGGTGATCTTGGCAGACACAATAGTGGGATTTAAGAGGTTTATAGATAGGCACATGGATATGCAGGGAATGGAGGGATAACAATCACATGCAGGCAGAGATTACTTTAACTTGGCATCCTGTTTAGCCTGAACATTGTGGTCTGAAGGGCTTGCACCAGTTCTGTACCAGTCTCTATTCTATGTTAAAAAGTGACAATCATAATGCTTGCCATCATTTTTATGGGGTTGAGACAAAATGAAATGTACACAACCTCTGAAGATTCTGTCGCCACGTAACATTAATGCTCGTACTCTCCCTGAACTTCAATTTGTGTAACGACTTCCATGATCTAGTGGCAATGAAAATCAGTGAAGTATATTTCCATGTATTGGAATAATTTCCATTCAGCAAGGTCACATGAACAGTAAGAAGTGATGACAAAATCCGTTCTGAAGAGAGTCGTTGAGGATGAGATAAAAACAGAGATATTGAAGGGAATGAGGGAATTTGTTTTCCATTTCCCTTCCTGGCATAGATTAAATTGGATCTTCTAAATTCACCTGGGAGTAATACCATACTCCATTTAATGGCAATGCAGTGCTCTCAGTTCCAAAGCGTCAATCAAGATGTGGAACTATGATTTCCTGACTGAAATGAGAGTGTTACCATTGTGATAAATGCTAATTAGACCGTTGCAATCATGCAGTCAAATCATTCAAGAAATCAGATAATGACTCTTGAAATCCTTTGTTTTATTTATCAATGGAATCTGTTCAATTTTCAGTTGTCACACCACACAATGCTGCTCCAGCCAATGGGTATGCAGTTCTTGTGCTAAAAGCAGTAGCATGGTTTTATTCTTGGACCAATTTCCTTAGAAACCAAGAAACAGGAGGCCAGATTCCACTATAGATAGACATAAAATGTTGGAGTAATGCAGCGGGACAGGCAGCATTTTTGGAGAAAATGAATGGGTGATTCCACCAGATTTCCCTACAGCAGCTGAAACATTTAGAACCATTAATTACGTAAATCTGAAACAATAATCTAAAAAAAAGTGATTATGAAATTGCTGGATTGTTGTAAAAATCCATCTGATACATTAATATCATTTGAGCAAAGAAACTTGTCATTCTTACTTGACCCCAGACCTACATTAACAATGATGATTCTTAACTTCCCTCTGAGATGGTGGAGTAACCCACTGTTTAGTTTAGTCGTACTTTAGTTTAGTTTAGTTTATTGTCATGTGTACCGAGGTACAGTGAATTTCAAGCAGTTAAGATGAGTCAAGATGCTTGTGAATGGATAAAACAAATAGTTTAGGTTTAGTTAGATTTATTATTGTCACGTGTACTGCGGTACATTAAAAATCTTTGTGCAGCATGCTATCCAAACAAATAAGATAACACCATACATAAATACTACCGCCAAACTCAAGCCCAATAGATCCAGAATGCAGAATATAGCTCTCAGCATTGTAGCATTAGTCCCAGACATAAAGTCCAATGTCCACAATGGGGTAAAGGTAAATCAGACAGTATCCTAGCTTATGGAAAAAACGGATAAAACATTTTTTTTTTTCATTTGGTTTGAGGTGCAAGAACAGAAAATAATATATTTTAGGATTTTTGTTTTGTAATTTAACCTGAAATCTTGCAGTATGAAACATAATTTATATCATGTAGACTTTCAACTGTAAATCTGATTTTTTTTCCTTTACAGTAATCACAGTTCTGCAGAATAAAGAACAAGTGCAAGGTAGACACAAAATGCTGGAGTAACTCAGCGGTACCGGCAGCATCTCTGGAGAGAATGGGTGACGTTTTGGGTCGAGACCCTTCTTCAGACTAAATTCTAAAGAATAAATGTAAATAATTTAACTAACGTATTTGGTTGAATCATCCAACCAATTTAATTCTTTTTTTAAAAAAAATCTGCAGCCTTTCATAGCTTGTTCTTCCCATGAACTATGTGTTACTTCTAATTCATTCAAGATAACAAACGGATGTTAGAAAGCATGGCATTATTTCCCTAATGCTGAGTGATGTGATACAGCCCATGGTAAAGGGATTTCTTCTAAATACTGGAACCCCTCATTCATTTTATGCAGTTTAAATGGGATATAAATGTATTCAATTTCCTTGCAATTAAAAAATATATATTTTGTGTACTTTTTAAAGCTAAATAACACCGACACAATATACTCTTGCAACAAATATTACAAGTAATCCTTGATATGTGGCCTTTCACTAATTTTCACTAGATCACAATTGATTCTTCAGCGTATATGCCCTCAATTTATGAAGCTTTTTCACCCTATAATAAACAATCCTTAACAACTAGGAGCAGGGAGAGATTATACAAGAGTTGTTGGCTGCAGTTAATAGGAACATTAATAATGATAAACAAGCACCAGCCAAAACCTATAAATATTCTTTCTTCATAGAGTCATAGAGTAATACAGCCTGGCAACGGACCCTTTAGCCCCATTTGCCCAGACCCACCCACATGCCCCATCGACACTAGTCCCATCTGCTTGACTTATATCCCTCCACACCTATCCTATCCATGTACCTGTCTAAATGTTTCTAAAATATCGTGATAGTACCTGCCTCAACTACCTTCTCCAGCAGCTCGTTCCATACACCTACCATCCTTTATGTAAAAAAAAAAGTAGCCCCTCAGGATCCTAGTAAATCTTCCCCTCCATCTCACCTTAAGCCTTGGTTCTCAATTCCCCAACTCTGGTTAAAATACCTTATCTATTTCTCTCATGAGGAATTCTTATATTGAGATTGTAAGGGATTTCATCTGCAGTCATAAGCTGCAGATGAAATCAGAGGTGCATTTAGGTCAATTGCACTACTTACTTAAGATACGAATTAGTGTAAGAAAATAACTGCAGATGCTGCTACAAATCGAAGGTGTTTATTCACAAAATGCTGGAGTAACTCAGCAGGTCAGGCAGCATCTCAGGAGAGAAGGAATGGGTGATGTTTCGGGTCGAGACCCTTCTTCAGATTGAAGAAGGGTCTCGACCCGTAACGTCACCCATTCCTTCTCTCCTGAGATGCTGCCTGACCTGCGGAGTTACTCCAGCATTTTGTGAATAAGATAAGAATTAGGAGTAGGAGTTGACCACACAGCCTCTTCAACCTATTTAAATATCCAACAAAATCAGGCCTGATCTTATTACAACCTCAGTTGTGCATTCCTACCTGCTTGCAGGAACCTTTCACCTCCTTGTTTATCGAGAAGCAGCCACAACAAAGATGCTGCTCTGCCAGTCTTTGAGGAAGAGAGATCCGAGGACCAATGATCCACTGAGATAAAACATAGCATTTCCTCTCTATCTTGAAGAGTTGAGCTCTTGACAGTGATCCCTACTTATACCTTTTCCAACAAGAAGACTTGTCCACCTGCCAAGATTACCAGAATCCTCTATATTTCACTTAATCAGAATGCTGGAAAAAAATAGTATTATTGTAGCGAGTCCGATCGGTTCAGCCCGAAATAAGGCTAGACGCCAGGTTAGTTAAGTTGGGATGGCTTTATTAATACAACACCTGCCAGCACACATCTTCCCTCTCCCCTCTCTCCACAGCACCTGGTGAGAAACCCCGTGGGCTGGGCAGTGCCCAGACCCTGTCAGTCTCAGTACCGAGGGTTCGGCCAAGGAATGGCCTAACTCTCAGGAATTGCCACGTTATTTAGTTTTAGAGACACAGTGCGGAAACAGGCCCTTCGGCCCACTGAGTCCTGACCAACCAGCGATCCCCGCACATTAACATTACCCTACACACACGAGGGACAATTTACAATTATGTCTGCTCTTATTATTCTAATCCAAGACACATATGATTAAAAAAAAGATATTTTATTAGTTCAGATACTTATTCTGATGTGTTTTAAATGCTTAGGATTTTTGACTGAGGTTCATGACCTCAAGAATGCAACCAGAAACTGATGGGAAATATTTGTTTTATTTATTTATTTTTGCTGAATGCAATGTTTTTTTCCAGAATATGACCCCTTCATAACACAAGGAATATTTATAAATTAATTTTAGGTAGATTTAAATGGACTTTTACAGTAAGATTATCCAAATCTATTGATAATCTTAATCAAAAAGTAAAAATAAAACCCATGCTGAAAAACAGCTGCTGGAAATTTGAGAGAAGAATCAAAAAACACTGGGAATAACTAGCAGGACAAAGTGGTACCAATGGTGGGGGAAAAATTAGGGTAACATTGCAAGTTCATAATCTTTCATCAGGTGTACAGGAGAGAGCACACAGCCTGGTTTAGCAACTCAAAACTCCAGGAACATAGGAGGTTATAGAGACTGGGAGACACTGACCTCCCCACCATCAAAAAGATTTATAGAAGGCTCTGCCTCAAAAAGGCAACCAATATCATCAAAGACCCACACCAACCTGGCCACTCTCTCAGTTGTGCATTCCTACTTGCTGTATCCTTTCATCTCCTTGTTTATCAAGAAGCATTCCCAATGAAGATTTTGCTCTGCGAAAAAGAGTTCCAGGAACCAACAAAAGGAAGGTACTTGAAAACCATCATCGCCAAGTTCAGCAAGAGCTTCTTCCCAAAACCCATCAGGCACTTGAACACTAACCTCCACAAATATGAACTTCTAGGGGCTGTCTTTGCTTGTTTTAAGGACTTTGATTTTGCAATAGTATCACAATTTAATTTATTGAATTAAAAAATTATATATTATCTATGTGTATTCTTTTTTAAATATTCCCCTCTCACCTTAAACCTCTGCCCTCTAGTTTTACCCAAGGGAAAAGACTGTGCCTATTCACTTTACCAATTTATTTATTTCCCCTCATCATTTTACGTATCTCTATAAGATCATCTCCTCAGCCCCCAATACTCCAGGGTAAAAAGACCCAGCCTATCCAGCCTCTCCTTATAACTCAAGACTTTCCAGGCTCAATAACAATCTCTTTTGCACCCTTTTTAGTATAACTCCTATAGCAGGATAACCAGAACTGTACAGGACTCTAAATGTGGCCTTACCAATGGCTTGTGCAGTTGTGAATGACATCCCAACTCCTGTACTCTATAACCTGACCGATGAAGGCAAGCATGTTAAATGCCTTCTTCATCGCCTTGTTCACCTGTCTTACCTCCTCCATGGTACTATATACCTACATCCTGAGATCCCTCCGTTAGACATGTAGTCATACAGCGTGGAATAAGGCCCTGAGGCCCAACTTGTCCGTACCGAACAACATTCTTGGATGCACCCCTATGTCTGTCTGTTCTGCACCTGCATCCCAAGTCTCTCTGTTCTTGAATTATAGAATCTAAAAGAAAGGACCTAATATCAGGACATTTTTTTAGCTCCTCAAATTATCTTAGTTAAGCCACATGGGGTTCAGGAGAGAAAGGGAAATTTAGGCACAGGGTTTTACGGACAGGCAGAGATGGCTCACATAGCCTTCGACCCTAGGAAGGAACTGCAGATGCTGGTTTAAACTGAAGATAGACACAAAAGGCTGGAGTAACTCAGTGGGTCAGACAGCTTCTCTGGAGAAAAGGAATAGGTGACGTTTCGGGTTGAGACCCTTCTTCAGATCTTAGGCCCGAATTGTGCTTTTATTTCTTCAGTCCTGAACTTCATGCATGATACAGAGAAAATGCCACATTGAGGCTTGTATTAACGTTGCCGCACTATCTTTTTGAAAAGCCCAGACAACACTTCTTTACTGCATGTTATCTTCAACCAATTCCAGACTGTCTATCTCATTGCTTTGCTCTCACTGTAATCATAAAATCCAGACCACAATGTATCGAATATGAGGTTTTGGAGAGTGAAATTACAAGCCTGCAATTTAATCCCAGTCTTATCAACGTCTCGCTTGCTTGTGGCTATTTGGTCGCTTCCAAGTGTACTGTTCAATTTTACATTGTTATTTATTTTCATTTGCTTTGTCCTTCAAATTTCACCATTATGTTTTCATCAAATGGATTTATTTTCCATAAAATGTTATCTGTTTTAGCATATAATTTCTCTGCAATACCTGCCAGATGATAATACTTCACAATCAAGCATCATCACAATTGATTAAACCATTTCTTCTGTATTAAAATGCCTGTAAATTTTTTTGATTGGATTTTAATCAGAAAATCAAATTCTCAAAGACCTTTTTTATTACACTCTATTATCTATCTTCAACTCCTTCATAGTATCTTTGTTAGCCTTAACAATGAGTACACATTTTTAAAGATTTTTTTGCTTCTAAAATTCTACCAGCTCCTAAAACCTTTACACAGCCAATTTCTTAACCTGTTTAAACCATTAGGGTAGACACAAAATGCTGGAGTAACTCAGGGTGCCAGGCAGCATCTCGGGAGAGAAGGAATGGGTGACGTTTCGGGTCGAGACCCTTCTTCAGACTGATGCCATTAGGGTCTCATATATGCTTTATATAAAATATCTGAAAGGAATATGACAGTATTTCTGTCAGTCTCTGACTGCAAGAACCTATTAAACTCATGAATTCACTTGGACCAGCATTAATGAACAGTAAACCAGAATATGTTGTTGCATTCTGTTGTGTGTGGCTGATGACAGCTTAAGCAAGCCAATTTGTATCACAACCATCTGACATTTAATGATCCAATGAATAAATACATTATCCAGTACGATATTGAGCCACATGATAGATTTCTGCAGGAGCTACTGCATCTCCGAGTAATGCAAGCTTTCGTTGAGAATGTGCAGGAAGGAACTATAGATGCTGGTTTATACCGAAGATAGACACAAAATGCTGGAGTAACTTAGCTGGTCAGGCAGCATCTCTGGAGAAAAGGAATAGGTGACGTTTTGGGTCGGAACCCATCTTCAGACTGAAAGATAGAGAAGGCCAGAACAAAGCGGAGAGGGCAACAGATGACCTCAGGAAGGGTGGAGTTCATAATGGCCCATTGTTGGCTGGGGAAGATGTGCTGATAATAGACAATAGACAATAGGTGCAGGAGGAGGCCATTCGGCCCTTCGGGCCAGCACCGCCATTCAATGTGATCATGGCTGATCATTCTCACAGTACCCCGTTCCTGCCTTCTCCCCATACCCCCTGACTCCGCTATCCTTAAGAGCTCTATCTAGCTCTCTCTGATGACAGGGATAAGGATGCAAACAGTGGAACTAGTAGGACGACGAGGAGGGGGTAGGATGGGGGAATACAGGAATTACGAGTTACGATGAGATGCAAATTTTTATTATATCCAAATATGTTTATGTGTTTGTAAGAAACCTATAGACCTCATTAGCGGGAGTAAAAATCTATTGTGATCCTCACTGATTGACTCATATGAGGAATGGCAATTTCAGCACATAACTGGAGAGCTATGAAATTAATACAACTGATGTAGTGGCATCAGGAAGAGATGGATAGTTTACTGACAAATGTTCTATTATAAGGGACTGCTATACAGTTCTGATTTTCTATTCATTACTTTGCTGGTATGTAATGGCAATGTTTGGATTACAACAGTGCATTTAAATGAAGGTTACTAATTTTTCTGTACCTTAAAGAATTTACATGTTTTTTGAAGGCAGTAAGTAAAATAAGTTCTAAAATGCAGTATTCTATGAATTATTTAACAGCTGATGAAAATATACTTCAAATCATTTCCTTCAAATTATCTTGGGAATAATATTAAATTACATTGAAAAATCAATGAGAGATCGGCATGGTTTTATTAAGTGCAACGCAATCTGGGGCAAATCATATTTCCAACATATTGTCACTACATTTGCGTCTTTTACAGTCATTTTGGCCTATGCATGATAAATTAATTTCTTAAATCATTTCTCATTAATTTTTCCAGAAGTGAATTATAAAAAAAGTAATTAAACATTTTACCAACCCTTTCGAGAATCCTCTAAAGAGTTTCCAAATATAAAAACAATATTTTTAGGAAGGTTCCAACGTTAATTCAAATGTATTTTTCTCCGACATTAGTTAATTCCACACTTAAAATGTAAGAGCCAACCTTAGTGCAATGGGTTAATTATCAATGCAAGGAAACATTGGAATTATTGAGGGGTGAACGGATTCAAGATCGTGATTTAAGTTTGTAATTTGCTGGGAAGACAATAAGAGAAGGCACAAGCACCCCTTCACATCATAAATAATGATGCTGTTACATTTGTAATAAAAACTTTCTGAATTCAGCAGTTCACGTGTGGAAGGGCCTGACCCAAAATGTCATCTGTCCACTCCCTCCACAGATACTGCCTGACCCACGGAGTTCCTCTGGCAATTTGTCTTTTGCTCAAGTTTCCAGCATCAGCAGTTTCTTGTGTCTCTATCTCAAAGTCCTCCTGTCTTAAATGAATGCACAATTAAGAGTGAGATTTATTGATTGATAGATTGAAAGTTAAAAGCATGGAAGCAGGCCCATCGGCACACCGAGTCCACGCTGACCATCGCACACCCCTTCACACTAGTTCAATGTTCTCCCAAATGTCTGGATAATTGACTGGTATCACTGAAGATACCTTGTAATGATCTGTTGATTTTGATAATTTCCCTTAATTGTGGAAAAAGACCTGATTTATCTTAAAAAAATGCTGAAAATTTGAGTAAAAATATGTTTATCAGCTTACACATATTTTTACTCCAATTTTCAGCATTCAGCTTCATACAATGATATTTAGTAGGTATGGAATTAAATACCTTTAGATATCAGATAGGCGTAAGATTGGAAGAAGGGTCTCGACCCGAAACGTCACCCATTCCTTCTCCCGAGATGCTGCCTGACCTGCTGAGTTACTCCAGCATTTTGTGAATAAATACCTCAGATAGGCATAAGATTGATCACAAATCCTCTGCTCTATCCCTCCATTATAAAATATATTTTGATGTTCTGTGCAACACAAGGATAACAATATTTAGCACTAGACACACCAGTGAGGAATTCATATTCTAGAAAGAGAAGGGAAAGGAAAACCATGAGTAGAAAAAGAGAATAGAGGAAAAAAGATCTAATTCATCAACCCAATTTGTATATGACACTTTAAGGCAAATTATTTTTCAATTGCAAATCTAAGACTGCAGGAGATATGTTTTAACTCCATATCTTCATCAGTAATGTCAGTGTAATTATTTTTCAAATAAAACCCTCAGCTGGATCTGCAGCAACTCATTATACCAGAGACACAAGGAACTGAAATGCTGAAATCTTGAGCAAAATGCACAGTGTTGGAGGAACTCAGCAGGTCAGTCCGCATCTGTGGAGGGAATGGACAGGCGTTGTTTTGGGCCCGGACCCTTCTTCAGACTGATTACTGAAGGGTCCCAACCCCATGAGTCGCTTGTCCATTCCCTCCACAGATGTTGCCTGACCCTGTGAGTTCTTCCAGCACTTTGTGTTTAACTCGTTATATGAAATTATTTGATGTTACCCTTTAAAAATCTGTTAATTTATGTGGAGTGTTTATTTGAACAGCTGATTGATAATATATAGCTTGTTGGAGCTTGCTACGTGCAAATCAGTGCTGTGTTTTCTATATTACAACAGTGAGAACTTAAAATTTGCTTCATTGCGTGTAAAATACTTTGGAATATTCTGAAGAAGTTGTAAGAGGTGCTGTATAAATGAGATAGAGTCATAGTCATGAAGTGATAGTGTGGAAACAGGCCCTTTGGGCCAACTCGCCCACACCGGCCAATATGTCCCAGCTACACTAGTCCCACCTGCCTGTGCCTGGACCATATCCCTCTAAACCTGTCCTATCCATGTACCTGTTCAAATGCTTCTTAAACGATGGGATAGTCCAGCCTCAACTACCTCCCCTGGCAGCTTGTTCCATTCACCCACCACCCTCTGTGTGAAAAAATGACCCCTCGGATTCCTACTAAATCTTTCCCCCTTCACCTTGAACCTATGTCCTCTGGTCCTTGATTCCTCTATGCTGTGCATCTCAGTGCAGAGAAACTTTCTTCCTTTAAATACTGACAATCAAGCTCTCAGAAAGCTCCTCCCTGTTCATTCAAACGGCAATTGAACCTGAATTATTTTCCATATGTACAGGTTCTGCAAGAACACTCCAGTTTTGTTTTCAATCATCCCCAGTGATGCCTCCACTTATAAATACCCATAGCATTTGCATAACAAATTTAAGACAATTTCGGTTATTCAAAACATCCGAGTTAAATTTTATACTGCATGTGAAATGTTGGTATGATTACTCCAAACCCTGCAGACTGGCCAAATCACCCTTTGAAGTATAAACAAAGAACTGCAGATGCTGGTTTACACATGTTGTCCAGAGATGCTGCCTGACCCACTGAGTTACTCCAGCACTTTGTATCTCTTTGCCCTTTGAAGTAGCCTAGCAGACATTTTGGTTATTTTCATCTTGATCAGGACAACTATCAATGGAGATTTCAAATATTCACAGCACAAATTTTAATTGGTTATCTGCATACAATGCATAGAACACTGAGAAAAGTATTGTGTAGATTTTTGAAGGACAGATTACCAATTCTGATATAAGATATCTTAATTTGTTTAATAATCTAAACCAGTTCCCAAAGGCATTCTTCAGCAGAACAAGGGTAAACTGAAACCATGTGAACTTGTGCCTTATATCCACAGAGGGGAGCATTCAGTGTGCAGGCTGACTGGCAAGTACCTATCCATACTCACCCATTTACCATTCACTTGGCCCATACCCAAGGTCAGTATAGATAGGTACTGGTATCCTTCTATCCTCCCCAATCATAGAAACATAGAAAATAGGTGCAGGAGTAGGCCATTCGGCCCTTCGAGCCTGCACCGCCATTCATTATGATCATGGCTGATCATCCAACTCAGTAGTCTGAACCTGCCTTCTCTCCATACCCCCTGATCCCTTTAGCAAAAAGGGCCACATCTAACTCCCTCTTAAATATAGCCAATGAACTGGCCTCAACTACCTTCTGTGGCAGAGAATTCCACAGACTCACCACTCTCTGTGTGAAGAAATGTTTTCTCATCTCGGTCCTAAAAGACTTCCCCTTTATCCTTAAGCTGTGACCCCTGGTTCTGGACTCCCCCAACATCGGGAACAATCTTCCCGCATCTAGCCTCTCCAACCCCTTAAGAATTTTATATGTTTCTATAAGATCCCCCCTCAGTCTTCTAAATTCCAGCGAGTACAAGCCCAGTCTACCTAGTCTTTCCTCATATGTAAGTCCCGCCATCCCAGGGATCAATCTGGTGAACCTTCTCTGTACTCCCTCTAAGGCAAGAACGTCTTTCCTCAGGTTAGGAGACCAAAACTGCACACAATACTCCAGGTGCGGTCTCACCAAGGCCCTGTACAACTGCAGCAGAACCTCCCTGCTCCTAAACTCAAATCCTCTTGCTATGAATGCCAACATACCATTCGCTTTCTTCACTGCCTGCTGCACCTGCATGCTTGCTTTCAATGACTGGTGCACCATGACACCCAGGTCACGTTGCATCTCCCCTTCTCCCAATCGGTCACCATTCAGGTAATACTCTGCTTTCCTGTTCTTGCCGCCAAAGTGGATAACCTCACATTTATCCACATTATATTGCATCTGCCATGCATTTGCCCACTCGCCTAATCTATCCAAGTCACTCTGCAGCCTCCTAGCATCCTCCTCGCAGCTAACACTGCCACCCAGCTTCGTGTCATCCGCAAACTTAGAGATGTTGCATTCAATTCCCTCGTCCAAATCATTAATATACACTGTAAATAACTGGGGTCCCAGCACTGAGCCTTGCGGTACCCCACTAGTCACTGCCTGCCATTCCGAAAAGGACCCGTTTATTCTTACTCTTTGCTTCCTGTCCGCCAACCAATTTTCTATCCACCTCAACACTGAACCCTCAATACCGTGTGCTTTAAGTTTGTACACCAATCTCCTATGTGGGACCTTGTCGAAGGCCTTCTGAAAGTCCAGATATAACACATCGACTGGTTCTCCCTTATCCACTCTACTAGTTACATCCTCGAAAAATTCTATAAGATTCGTCAGACATGATTTGCCTTTGGTAAATCCATGCTGACTTTGTCCGATGATTTCACCACTTTCCAAATGTAATGCTATCACATCTTTAATAACTGACTCTAGCATTTTCCCCACTACCGATGTTAGGCTAACTGGTCTATAATTCCCCGTTTTCTCTCTCCCTCCCTTTTTAAAAAGTGGGATTACATTAGCTACCCTCCAGTCCTCAGGAACTACTCCAGAATCTAAAGAGTTTTGAAAAATTATCACTAATGCTTTTGAAAAATTAGTGAAAAATTATCACTAATGCACCATTCCCATTTCTTAACCAATGTTTCAAAGGGTGGGAGCATGCTGCAAGTATTAATGGAAGTACCACACTTTCACAAAACAATTCCAGACACGAGTCCCGCAATTCACATAAGAATTCTAACATTTGGAATAAAAATCCTCAAACTGCCTGAAATGGGAAAGGGGAAAAGCTCACATTTCTGCAACAATACACACTTTTCCGAGATTGGGCAGAAAATTAATTTTAAGGCAGAGTGAAAGAAATCAATCAGCAACCAACCTACTTTGATCTGGAAGTGCTGAATGCCGACATTTGAGATTCAAAATGGGTGGATTTCCCAGATGATACTTTTAAGCGAGAAAGTATGAAATTATGAATCCTCCCCATACCAAAAAGCAGTAAATTAGAATTAAAATCATTGCCAAGAAAAGCAGGAAAAAGAGGTATTTTGTTTTGTTGTGGTAATGGCTGCAGTGGGTCAGACACAAAAGCACTGTGTAGTTATTCTAAAGAGAAAATTGGGGTCAAAACCTTTGAAACTGTGCTATGTTATATTCTAAATGGAAAGCACAACCAACAACAACGACATCAGTTTTGCCCATCAATCCTCTGATTATTATGAAGTTCACGAGAGGCTGTCAGTGTCCATATAGAATAGGTGGATAGGTAAAATAATATTCCTTACCAATATTCATAGATTTCTGCAGCTGATGTGGTTTTCTTGTATTGTATTGGATAATGGAGACAATAAGTGAATTAAAGGGCAGTTATCCTTCTGAGAGGAGCATAGGGCATGGAGAATTTAAACCAGAGCTGTTAATGAATGTCTAAGCCCAGAGGTTAAAAATTACAGTCTTGTATTTAATTTGTTCACTTGTTAACATTCATAACAGATGCTGGTTAGAGATATCTAAATATTGTTCCCCATCATTGCAGCTGTTTGTTTCTTTAAAGCAATTTTCTCACTATCAGATGAAAAGCAAGGGAATGATTTTAAATTAAATGTGTTGTCAGTTTTAAAATGTGGGGCTGGGAACTCCCCCTGGCTCTTTGATAAATACAACAGCTAATGGGATAGTGAGCCATAATGATGACGCAAATCCCTGGTTCAATCCTTGGCCAGTGTCAATTCAGCTTATCTTGGCCGTAAAATGTTCTCCTTCAAATTAAACCGGTGTACCAAAGGAGTAAATGGAAAGCAATAATGATGTTAGCTTTTGGCTCTTGTTATAAGGGTGCCTGGAAGGTTCTCAGTGTGTGTATATATAACCACCATTTATAAAACTGGATTGCACATGGTGTTTGAAGAGTACAAGGAAAATGTATCAGTCATGGGTCCTGATCGCTAATAGTAAGTTGGGAAGCAAGATCATATAAAAGAAAGGTCAACTTGGCTGTGATGCATCTATATTATCAGTTAGCCTTTTGACACATGCTGTCTAAATTCATACAAGGATGGTTCTTCTTGGGCGGATTGTTGGAACAATCCACCAGCATGAATCACTGTCTTGAAGGAAGTAGCAGTGAAAACCTGGAAAAAAAATATTTTCATCATCTGCTTGGTTTAATTTTTCCCCTCCGTTCTTTCGGATACAATACCTGGTCTCATTTGCAATGATGTTGATATTACCTTTAAAAATTGCAATTATTTAAACACTGTAGGTGTGCATTGACTGACCCGTGTGGAACATGTAGTTAATCTCTAATTTCAACTAGGGTTTCCTGAAGAAGGTACTTCCATCAAGAGAGAAAATTCAGGCAGTTTGTCATGCTCTAATGCAACTTTTAACACGATTGAGTGGTCAGGAAACATTAATTTTCTTTGCTCTATTAAAACCGTTACATCAAATAGATGATGTACAAGAAAATTCAGGTTAAAATTGTCAACAAAACAAAACCACCAATCTGTTTATATTTAAGTATAAAGTGAACTCAACGCGCTAGACCCAGGTTCGATGCTGACTTTGGATGCTGTCTGTGTGGACTTTGCACATTCCCCCTGTGATTGTTTGCGTTTCCTCTGGGTGCGCTAGTTTCCTCCCACATCCCAAAGATGTGCCGGTTTGCAGATTAATTGGCTTTTGTAAATTTCCTCCAGTGCGTAAGGCGTGAATGAGAAAGTGGCATAACATAGAACTAATGTGAAATGGTATTTATTTCACAAAATGCTGGAGTAACTCAGCAGGTCAGGCAGCATCTCAGGAGAGAAGAAATGGGTGACGTTTCGGATCGAGACCCTTCTTGAGACTGATGTCAGAGGGGTGGGACAAAGGAAGGATATAGGTGGAGACAGGAAGATAGAGAGAGAACTGGGAAGGGGGAGGGGAAGAGAGTGACAGAGGAACTATCTAAAGTTGGAGAAGTCAATGTTCATACCGCTGGGCTGCAAGCTGCCCAAGCGAAATATGAGGTGCTGTTCCTCCAATTTCCGGTGGGCCTCACTATGGCACTGGAGGAGGCCCATGACAGAAGGGAGGAGGCCCATGACAGACTGGGAGTGGGAGGGGGAGTTGAAGTGCTCAGCCACCGGGAGATCAGGTTGGTTAAGGCAGACTGAGCGAATGTGAAATGGTGATTGATGGTTGTCGCGGACTCAGTGGACTGAAGGGCTCGTTTCCATGCTGTATTGCTAAATATTAAACTCTAACTGTTTTATTAATTCCTCATGAATTTTAAAATCTTAAAATAGTTCATTGTATTTATCTTTGAATGGTCTGGTAAATCTGACAAATTACTTGGCACATAAATATTGGGTTGGGTTTTTGAATTCTTGCTGAAACTAATACTTGAGATAGTCTCCATTCATTCCAGATTTTGGCTGGGTTACTACCATGGAGCAAAGTGAATTGTCCATCTCTAGAGAAGAACAATCCAGCTAAACATTTCTAGCTTTACCCACCAAACCTTCAATATGCCAACCACACAACCATTTTGTTTTTGCAGACAGCATGTTATCTGATTGGCACATGCAGTTAAAATGATTTAAAAAATAAAGTGCTCTAAATTGTATCTGTAATTATATACAACATACTTAATGCTGCAAAAGCCACAGTTAGATTTCCAATTCAAACAAATTATTCCTTTCTCTTTACTTTATAGTTTATCCAGTACAGTCCATTTTCAAACTCGAAGGAAAACAGGTGGTCTTTTTCAAATGAGCAGTCAATATCTCCCATATGAGTATTCCATTATTTGACGAAGCTCTAATCATAAATTCTGATTGACATAGCGTTAAGGTGAGAGGGGCAAAGTTTAAAGATATGTGAGGCAACTTTTGTTTTAAACACAGAAGGTAGCTTGTATCTGGAGCACACTGCCAGGGTTGGTGGTTGAGCCAGGTACGATGGTGGCATTTAAGAGGCTTTTGGATAGGCACATGGATCTGCAAAGAATGGAGTGATTTGGATTACGCACAGGTAGATAAGAAGTGATGTCAGCATCATGCTTGGCATGGACATTGTGGGCCAAAGAGCCTGTTCACTTGCTGTACTGTTCTATGTTATAACTCCCGGTATGCCTGACATGAATATGAAAAGGGACAAATATAGTCTATCTGTCCTTTCATTGCACACAGTTAAACTCAAGAAAATCAACTGATACTTCCAAACAGGAAAATAATAAACACATGGGAAAAGTTGCTATATGTTATTTTCGTACAATACACTACTTACCACAGAATGTGTAAGCAGGTAAGCATGTAGATAATAGTAGGAACACAGATGTGCCAAGCTCAGGGGTCGCGGCAGGCATTTCCACAAAAGAATGCTAATACTCTCTTCTTCATAGATTTAGTTTAGTTTAGAGATACAGCAAGGAAACAGGCCCTTCGGCCCACTTAGTCTGCATCGACCAGCGATCCCCGCACATTAACACTATCCGACACACACTAGGGATAATTTACATTTATACTAAGCTAATTAACCTACAAATGTGTACATCTTTGTAGTGTGGGAGGTAACCGAAGATCTCAGAGAAAACCCACATGGTCACAGGGAGAACGTACAAACTCCGTACAGGTAGCACCCGTAGTCAGGATCGAACCCAGGTCTCTGGTGCTGTAAGGCAGCAACTCTACCGCTGCGCCACCGTGCCGTAGATTGATTAGTAGGACTAGATGTTACAATCCCTAAGGTTTGCACTACAATTGACTGGTGTTGTTCTTGGGGGTGACCACTAGGTGATGTTGCTACCATTCAGACACATCTTCAGTTGTGTACCTCAACGTCACTGGGTGTTTCGGCCTTTTATCACAAGATACCCTCAGTCGAGGCAGGCCCACCACAGGGTGATCAGCCCTGGGTGTGTGTCTTGTGGTTAGCCTCTAGATGGTCACGTGGCAGCCCAGACAGTATCTCTTCTTTTCAGCCACAGCCAGTGACTGCTCCGTTCGGCGGCATTTGCAAGTTCTTTGATTGCCCTCCTTTGGGCCTGCCCTCTGACTCCAACTTCCCTCAGGAGCCTTGCAGTGGAACTGGCTACAAAGCCCCTGCACCCAACCTCCACTGGACACACTCTTACACTCCAACCTCGCTCCTCTGCCTCTACTGCAAGGTTGGAATATCTCAGCCTTTTCCTTTCAAATGCCTCGTCCACAGCCTCCTCCCAGGGCACTGTCAGCTCAATGATGTAAACACGCCGACAGGAGCTGGACCAGAGGACGAGGTCTGGTCACAGGTTGGTAGCTGCGATTTCAACTGGGAAGGAAAGCCTCTGGCCTAGGTCAACCCGCATTTCCCAGTCTCTGGCTGCGCTCGATGGGCACGAGTTGAGAGGCGAGGTGGTAGTCTTCCGTTTCTCTCCTTCCCGGATGAACGATTGGATTTGCGGGAATGTTAGCTGGGCATTGATAAGCATGGCGTTGGTGGTAACTCTCTTGCACTCGAGTGCAGCTGCCAAACATCTCAGCACCTGGTTGTGTCGCCAGGTGTATCTGCCTTGTGTTAGGCTGGTCTTACAACCGACCAGGATGTGCTTGAGATTTGCTGGAACTGCACACAGGTGGCAGGCTGGATCCTCTCCCAGCCAAAGATTTAAGTTTATGGGAGAGGGAAGGACATCATATGTGGCTCTGATAATAAAGCTCAACATACTTGACTCCATGTTCCACAGCTCACTCCATGTGATCTTCCTCCTCTCAATGCCATCCCACCTCATCCAGCGGCCTTGCTTCGCTTAAGATATGGCTTTGGCACACCAGGCTGCTTCTTCTTGGCAGCGCACCTCCTCCACCACCAGGTGCCGACGTTCAATTGGAGTAGCCTTTTGCCAGGTAGGTTTCATTGCTCCCAGGCCAAAGCCCCCTCGGCCTTGTTGGACATGGCCCACTATGTCCCGGTGTCGGAGGGCAGATTTTGCGTCCTGTACCACTGCTGCTGGAGTCCATTTCTTCCCTGTTGCTAGGGTTGGAGCGACACCTCTAACTATTGGGTCCCGGGATTCTGTCAGTGTCATGTCCAGTCTTGCTTTGCCGCATTTGAATTCCTCCACCAGGCTTGAGACTGGCAGTGAGAGGGCTCCATTCCCATAGAGTCCTATATTGCTGAGGCATCTCGGTAGCCCAAGCCACTTCCTCACTTGTGAGTTCACAAGTCTCTCCAGCTGGTTGATATGGGATAAAGTGACCTCGTAGATGGTAATTGGCCACATGAGTCGGGGCAGCAGATCGAATTGAAGGCACCAAAGCTTCAGCTTCCCTGGGAGAGCAGTGTTGTTGATTTGCTTGAGGCCACTGATTGTATCCTGCCTGAGTTGTTCCACCTGCTCTGCGTCCTTGAGGTGTGCGGTGTACCATCGCCCGAGGCTTTTGACAGGCTTCTCCAGGACAGTTGGTATTGTCTCGTTGTTGATGCGGAACCTTTAGTCAGTCAGCCGGCCTTTGACGATGGAAATACTGCAGGATTTGCTGGGTTTAATCTCCATTCGTGCCCATTTGATGTTTTCCTGGAGTTTATCCAGCAGGCGTTTGGTGCATGCTTTTGTTGTTGTTATAGTGGTCATGTCATCCATGTACACCCTGATTGGAGGAAGACGCAGCCCACTCTTCAAGCGTTCCCCTCCAACTACCCATCGTGATGCTCAAATGATTAGCTCCATTGCCATGGTAAACATCAGAGATGGTACAGCCTGCCATTATGCCTATCTCAAGGTGCTGCCAGGCGGTGTTGTTGTCCTGTGTTGTGATGCAGACCTGGAGGTCCTGGAAGTAAGCTTTTACCAGCTTTGTGGTGACCTCTGGGATTTGGAAGAAGTTAAAAGCTGCCCAAAGAGTCTCATGGGGTACCGAACCAAAGGCATTGGCAAGATCTAAGAAAACCACATGCAGATCTCTCTTTTCTTTCTTGGCAGTTTGTATCTGGTGCCAGATGATGTTTGCATGTTCCAGACATCCTGAGAAACCACGTACCCCTGCTTTCTGCACTGACGTGTCAATGAAGTTGTTGCTCTGCAAAAACGCTGAGAGTCTTTGGGCCACAATACCAAAGAAGATCTTTCCTTCCACGTTCAGAAGACTGATCTGGCGGAATTGGCTAATGGTTGAGGAGTTATTTTCTTTGGGAATTAGGATCCCTCCTGCCCTTCGCCATGCCTTAGGTATGATTCCTTTCCCCCACGCCACTTTCATTAACTTCCAGAGGTATTTCAGGACACCAGGGGTGTTCTTATAGAGCCTGTATGGAATGCCATTGGGCCCTGGGGCTGATGCTGATCTTGCCCGTTTAACTGTGTTCTCCACCTCTTTCCATGTAGGAGGTCTTGTGTCCATCTGGTGCTCAGGTGGGTGAATAGGTGGCATGTCGTCTGGAATGGTGACTGGCTCATGCCTCAGGTTGTTGGAGTACGTCTTCCTCAGGTGCTCCTCCAGTTCCCTTACAGGTACTTTCAGGATCCCGCTCTTCTCCTTGACAAAGAGGCTTTTGACAAACTTATATGGATCTCTGTAAAAGCCTGTCCTTGCCCGTTCTTTCTTCTTGTGTTGCTTTCTCAGGCATTCTGCTCTTCGCAGGATTGCCAGGCGCTGCTTTCCTTCTGCCTGCAGTGCCTCGAGTCCTTTCCTTTCTGCCTCTGTGGCCTTCCTCCACTGTTTTCTCAGCTGCCTCCTTTCCTTCACCAGTCTTTTTTATCTCCTGCTGCCTCCTGGACTTGTACTGGAGTGATAGTCCCTTCTGTGTCCTCTGTTTCTTGACCTTCACCCCAAATCTCTCCGCCCCATAGTTGTATATGATGTCTCCCATCTTCTCCAGTTTTCTTTCTACACATCCCTTCAATCCTTCCAGAAGATGGACGAGGTCAGTGTTAATGGTCTCCCCCTGTTTCCTCAGGCAGGATTTAGGCCACAAGATTTGAGGCTTTTTTCCTTCCATCTTCCTCTCTACCGCAGACTGTGGCTGGTTGGGCTCTGGACTCATGTCCGTTGGTGGGACTATACTTGGTTGAGCTTCGCCTGGGGTGCTGATACCCTGTGGACTGTGGTGATTATCCTGCCACTGGGCTTCACTCGACTGATTTGACCTACCTCTTAGGAAGTAATGGTCAATGCGAGGCCCCTCACCAAGCCCTCTCAAGCACTTTTTCCTGCCCTGGTGGATCTTGAGACCCTTCTCTGATGTTATCTTTTCCCAGCCACAGATGCAGCTTCGTAGCTTGTGTTCTGCCGGCGCTGCTGCTCTGTCAATTGCTGTGCTGGTTGTCTGATTCATAGTCGATTCCGTTCCTGGGTCTGGTGCCGTGTGGTCTGTCGATGAGTCATCTTCCGCCCCCGCTCTCGCAGACTCAAGGGGTATTCTTTTTCTTGACTTTTTCGTAGCAATATATGGGTGGAACCAAAACGCTGACTAGCGATGGATCCTGCCAGCATGGGGAGCTAGCCCATGCCAGCCCCGGTGGGGTCTATTCTCTCCAGTCAGCAGTCTCTCCAAGCCGTCACTAGGTCTTTCCCTGGTTGTCAGCTGCCCTTTCGCAGCGGTCACTCGTTTGATCCAGATGGATCTATTTCTAATCTATTTCTAAATTTTTACATTCTTTGTATTGGAATATTCATATGTATTGATGTATTCAAGAGAGAGATATTGTAGCTCTTAGGGCTAATGGAATCAAGGGATATGGGAAGCAGGAACGGGATACTGATTGTGGATGATCAGCCATGATCATATTTAATGGCAGTGCTAGCTCGAAGGGCCAAATGGCCTACTCCTGCACCTATTTTCTATGTTACTATGTTTCTGATATTTATTCAGATTTTGATGAATTACTATCTTCATCTTCTGGAGTAACGGATTGTTTGCCCAATTTTCATTTCAGTTACCATTAATGGAAGGCAACAGTTCTCTGATCAATCAATCAGACTAAACAATACTTGAAACACCGATTAGCTTTAAATTCAAAAAGGTCCTCTTGATAGTGTAGGAAGGAACTGCAGATGCTGGTTTACACCGAAGATTGACCCAAAATGTTGGAGTAACTCAGCGGGTCAGGCAGCATCTCTGGAGAAAAGGAATAGGTGACGTTTCAGGTCGAGACCCTTTTTGATTGTTGATTCCCAATGTTATTTACCTTTCAATGTACTTTATAGTTACCAAGTTAAATTTTATCCATGCTTTTACCATCTCCAACCCAGACCACCCACCTTCTATCAGTTCACAACTTATGCAATGTTCTACCAATAATATTTGAAATCGATCTGGTTTTTGCACAACCTGATGCTCACAGATTATTTAGGTTTCATTTTCATTGATGGTGGAACTTTAAATCCTCATCCTTGTCATTAAGGATCGATCACATCTTCATATTTTTATATTCCTTTACCAAGACCCTTGGTTCTCTGCTTCTCATCTTTTTGCATTACCTTCTCCTTGCCTCAACAATGTTGGCAGAAATATCCATTTCTCTGGCCAAATTGAAACATTCTCCATTCTACTGCTTCACCTCTCACTTCCCTTTGGAAAACTATCTTTAAGCCTACCATTTCAATCAAACTTTAAGTACGATTGAAATTTGAGCTCTTGCTCTGGCTGGAGGTTCATTTATACCCTCTTTATCTATTTTCTTGTTTTTAATCCCTCCCTTGAAGTACCACGAGGCATGGTTTATTTTATGACAAAGACACCGTATGAATACAAACTTGTGCTGTTGAACCAGGATCGCACAAGAACACTCAACCAGAAAAAATAATCTTGCTCTTATATAATTGCATTTACCCTATTTAAAAATAACCTTTTAAAATGCTATTTCAAAATAATAGTAGTCATTCTTTTCTAATAAAGATTCTCATTTAAGTGGTGTTTATGTTGGTAAAGATTTTGTGGTTATATCACTGGTGTATATGATTCAATTCTGCCACCCTCAGGTAGTTTTATGAAATGCAGAACAGTAGATTTAAGTATTCATTTGCAACAAGATGCCTTCCCAAAAATATTGTTGACATAAACATGTAAAGATATTTCTGCATGATTGAAATTTGTAATTGATTCTACAAAAGATTCAATTTATTCTGTTTCAAACGAGTTGCAAATAAAAGCAAAAAAAGGAAGGGAAAGTGAATTAACACAGAACTACTGTGAACGGGTGATTGATGGTCGGCATGGACTTGGTGGGCCGAAGGGCCTGTTTCCATGCTGTATCTGTAAACAAAACGAATCACAGAATATAGAACAGCACTTGGACCAACAATGTACTTATCTAAAAGTCTTTAATGCCACCATCGTATCTGCTTACACTACCACCTCTTACAGCGTGTTCTAGACACCCACCACTCTGTGTAAAGCAACTAGCCCTACAGACCTCCTTTAAACTTTCCCCTCACTTTAAAGTTATGCCTTCTCATTTTTGATATTTCACGCTAGGAGAAAGATTCTGACCGTATACCCTAACTATGCCTGTCAACAGTTTATATACTTCTATCAGGATTCCCCTCTACCTCTGAAGCTCCAGAGAAAACAATTCAACTTATTTGATGATTATCAGAAAGAGATGTTTTTGTTCATTTTATAGCGAATACCCTCTAATCCAGGCAGCATTCTGGTGAACCTCTTCTGCACCCTCTCCAAAGCCTCCACAGTCTTCTTGTAATCTGGCGACCGGAACTGCACACAATACTGCAAATGTGGCCTAACCAAAGTTTTATATAAAGCAATTAACTTTCTGACTTTTATATCAATGCTTCAACCGATGAAGACAAGTATACTATATGCCTTCATTACCACTTTTTCTACATCTGTTGCCAACTTCAGGAAGCCTTGGCATTTGGATCAACTATGTTTGACTTGCACATCTATTTTTCGCTATAATAAATACTACTTTCTACCAATAAGAATACATTATACCAAAGTATCCATAATGTGTTACACCTCGCCTATTCATCTTACAAAATTGCACTTAACAAAATATTTTTCAGGAACGCATGCATCTCTATTGTAAACTGAGGAATTACTGTAATTATATAAGCTATTTGTTCATCATCAGTGTTAGACAACTATCTTCTGGTTGAGAGCATTAAGTGATAAAATGACTGCAATTCAAATCATCTATCCGTGACAACTTGAGTTTATTCACCATTTTTAACAAGGCAAAACATCCCCAAATGCTTCACGAGGTGGTGATGGGGGGTGAATACAAAGCAGGAAGCGGGTGAACTGAGATTCAAGTAGTTGATTTTGATAGCTCACTGTGAATAAGCAAAGCAATTAAAAATAATAAAGGGAATTGGTGGGAAATTAACAACTTTCCCACCTTAATCTGCTAACTGCAACTTCTAATATCCAATGAAGTAATTGAAGCTGACTCCTAATTTTAAATCAGGAGTTAAGTGTATTACTAAAACTGCCAGGATCTAAATTTATATCTTGAGACGTACATTCATAGGTCAGATACCATTTTTTAAGATTGTTTGTAGATCAACCAGCAGGTTAACACAAAAATATATACTTGAATTTCTGAGAGTGTTGAGGTGACAATAGGTAAAGATTATGCTGGAGTAACTCAGCAGGTCAGGCAGCATCTCGGGAGAGAAGGAATGGGCAACGTTTCGGGCCGAGACCCTTCTTCAGACTGAGTTCTTCAGTTCAGTCTGAAGAAGGGTCTCGACCCGAAACGTCGCCCATTCCTTCTCTCCCGGGATGCTGCCTGACCTGCTGAGTTACTCCAGCATTTTTCTGAATAAATACCTTCGATTTGTACCAGCATCTGCAGTTATTTTCTTATAGGTAAAGATTATGGTCAGTTGAGATGTGGCATAAGCCAACAATATTGAAAAGTGTAAAGAAGGCAGTATTTACAATGGACTAGGTGTGGGTTTTGAAACTCATTATTGGTGCAGTCCTGATAGGGCATTGGAATTGCTGTTTGTTAGATTTAAATTGGACAAGCAGCAGCAAAGAAATTGAATTGATGAGATAAATTGCATCATTTCTGGCCATACCCATAAACATAGAACAGTACAACCAGGGACAGGTCCTTCAGCCATAATGTCTGTGCCGAACATGATGCCAAGTTAAAATAATCTCCTCTGCCAGTACATGATTCATAACCCTTCTTTTCCAGCATACACATCTGCTGATCCAAAAGCCTCTGAAATGCCACTATCATATCTGATTCCACTACCATCCCTGGCAGCACGCTCCAGACACTCACCACCCTCTAAAATCTTGACTTCCATATCTCCTTTAAACTTTGCCCCCCACATCTTAAAGCTGTGCCCTCTAGTCTTTGACATTTCCACCCTGGTAATAAGGTTCTGACGATCTACTCTATCTATCCCTCTCATCATTTTATACACTTCTAGCAGGTCTCCCCTCAAGCTTCCGACTCCCCAGAGAAAATAATCCAAGTTTGAAAGCCATCTTGAACTGTATTGTTTTCACAGACATTAGTTTAGTTGCCACCATCCTCTGCTAGTTTTTGAATACTGCCCTGCTGTCATATGAGGAATAGTAAAGCCATCTCTATTTGAGCCAAGAATCTATTTGACGCCATAGCCAAGGTATGTAGAAGGAGAGGCACAAAGCATGTTTGGGTTAATGTTTAGCTAAATTAGGATAAATAGATCTAAAAAGATAATTGGTATTGGGTTATTATTGTTATTTGGTATAATACCAAATATCATAGTATAATACCAAGAAACAATGAAATATGAACTGTTTTGCAGACAATCCAGGCAAATCACACATCAGTACCATGAAACCAAACAAGTTCCACAGGAAGTGCATTGAAAAAGATGCAGAATTTTGAACAAATTGCAGAGTATAGTGTAACAGCTACAGAGAAAATGTTGATAAAAAAAGTGCACGAGCCACAATGAGGTAGATTGGGAGATCAGGAATATATCCTGGCATTTGGGAGGTCCGTTCCAGTCTGGTATATGCTGGGTTGAAACTGTTCTTGAATCTGGTGGTACACGCTATCAAGGTTTGTATCTTCTGTCCAACAATGAAGAGATGCTTTAGGATGTTTTCTATGGTGCATCTGTAGAAAGGTTATGGGAAAGGTTGTTGTCTTGACACCTTGTTATTTTGCTCTTACGAGTAAATTTATTATTGGAGTAAAGGTTCTTAAAAATGTCATTCATCGCAGCTGGGTCATAAAACACTTTGTTTTCAAGCCAACTGATAATTTCAACGTATACTTGTGTGATTCACGCTAACAATAAGAGAGGGAAGAGTGAAAGGAAAGAAAGAAAAGAGATAAAGGAATTGGGGAAAAAGAGAAACTAGGAATTAATGATAGAGTGGAACTTCTTGGGTATTATTGTGTGAATTATATACCGTGGAACTTGAATCAGGAAATAGACCCAACAATTGCATAGCTTACACAAAATACTGGAGTAATCCAGTAGTTCAGGCAGCATTGCTGGAGAACATGGATAAGTGTTCTGATTCTGGTCGGGATCCTTTGAGTTCTGAGTTGATCCACCTCTGAGTTGCAGCCATCACTCTTTTGTCCAGTGATGTCCGAAAATAATGCCAGTTGATATGGCAGTGCTACAGAAATCTTTGATATATTTGACAATGTATCCCACATTAAATTGAGATTACAATGCATTCAATGATACAAAGTGTGAACACATGCAATTCAATTTTTTTTAAAGATTAAAAAAATAATCAGTTCAATTTTCAGTTGATGTTAAAATAATGGGCACCAGCTTGAAGGCATAGATAAGCAGACAATATTAATATTGTTCCAGGATACCTTGGGCGTGGTCTCATCTGGATTCACTCTAGCGACAGTACAATTCCTCCCACATGCTACAGCAGGCCAGCATTGCTTCAACAATTAACACAGGATAATGCAACATTACTGGCATCTCACAACCATTTAGCTGGTCAATATTTAGTCCTATTTACTGGTTTACATACACTTGACATGTGCTGAAAACTGAAAGTGCATACAGGAATATATTATCTCCATTTATATGGCACTACAATGCAGTGAAAGACCCTAAATCATCTCATAGAGTGGCAGTTCAAAGATGAAGGATTCCCTTAGTAGTTAGCAGCAAGAAATGGAAAAGTTATCTTGAAGATAATGTATTGCAGAACTCCTGGATTTATCTATATATCACCAATGTAATGCAGTCTATTAACAGCCCATATTTTGCTCAGAAGACACTTTTTCAAAAATGCTATCATTTCCATGCCTGTCTTGGCAGTGTGCATGTCAGTTTGTTTCACTATCAGGCAGATACTAATGTGTTCAGTCAACATGCAGACTTTGAATCTATGATATTGAATAATAATAGTGAAGAGAATATTGTAATGGTTAAGTTGTTGGATCTATGATCAAGAGTTGTGAGTTTGAATCCCACCATGATATCTGGTGTATATTGGCCTCCAGACTCACCAATGTGCTTGACTCCTAACTGCCTATTCAGTTCAGCAGCAATCAGGGATGGTCAATGAAGTTTTAGAATAAGCGAGATCGGTATCTCGGTAAATGCAAGGAATCATGGGATTTGTCAAAGGTCATTCGGGATAAACAAAGAGCGTTGCTAGTGAACTTAATGGCTAATGTACACTGAAGCAACGTTGATAAATGATTAAATGAAATGAAAGAAATTAAGAGTTGTATGAACTTCTGTATATTTACTACTTGAGTTCTGGATTTCCGTTCATATCAAATCTGGTTGAACATAAAGTTGAACTTCTGATCAAAATGATCTGCAAGTGCAACAACATCTCATTTACACACCAATGGAGGCAGTAAATTACATAATGCTGCACAGATGGTGAAAATATCATCAATATGCAGAACTAAAGTGATGGGTAAGGTGTTTCTCAGGATGTTAAACCATTTTAGATGACCTGTGGCCCGTTCAACATGAATGCGAACATTGGCAACCTTCTTGGTTTTGTGTACTTTTTCTCTGGTCATTTGCTGATAACCACCGCTGGGAGGGAGGGGGAATCTCTAAATAGGCTTGGCGAAACATCAAGTCTTCTTGAATGGGCAATCCTCTATCCGCCATTATGCAATCCCCAGGATCAACTAAGTTGAAAAATCCACTCTTCCTAACAATGTGTGTATCAGATGATCGCCCACCCCAAACTAAGAAAGTGATCATGCCATTTGGGGCAATTCCAACCAATAGTTTCAGTGTTGTGTTTCTTGTCAAAATCAATAAAAAAATTGTTATTAATCATCACAATCTCGCTCACTCACCAAAGCGGCTCTGCAAGTGACCAAGGGAAAGCCAATTAAACCATCAAAAACATCATAATTTTGTACAGATGAACCATAAATACACTTAGTTAATAGTTTTGAAAGCAGTATTTTCTTACCTCGAAGAAGCAAAACTGGAAAATACGTATGAAAGGCAGGTCTGTATATACACAGTATATACTCAGCTGGCGAAAATGTTTATCCTGAATGACCCATGTAATACGGAACTCGCTTATATAGAACAGTGCAATGCAAGAATAGGCTCTTTGGCCACAATACCTGTGCCGAACATGATGCCAGGACCAACTCTTATCTGCCTGCACATAATCCATATCCCTCCATATTCATATCTATCCAAAAGTCTCTCAAATGCCACTATCATATCTACCTCAACTACCACCCCTGGTAGCACATTCTGGACACTCACCACCCTCTGTGTAAAATAACTTGCCCTGTATATCTCCTTAAACTTTGGCCCTCCCAACTTAAAGCTATGACCTCTAGCATTTGATTTTTTCATCCTGGGAAAAAGGTTGTCTACCCAATCTATGCCTCTTATAATTGTATATATTTGATAGGTCTCCCTGCAACCTCACGTGTTCCAAAGAAAACAATCCAAGTCTGTCCAATCTGTCTCTGTAGCTAATACTCCCTAATCCAGGCATCATTCTGTCAACCTCCTCTGCACCCTTTCCAAATCCTGCACATCTTTTCTGTAATGGGGCAGCCACAACTGCACGCAATAATCCAAATACAGTTTTGGCAACATTCACATGCTGAAGTTTTTTTGAAAATCACAAATCGAAAAGTTGGCTGACTTATCCCTTCTCTTCAGCTTAAATAATTTATGTCCTCTCAATGAATAAATGCGTTGAGCATTTCATTGAGTCCTAAATTATGCAAATCCTTCTCTCTATCATATTCTGCAAATAACCTTTGACTTACATACCACCTTCTATTAAATACTGCCAGGAAAAGCTAATTACATTCATTAAAAAATGTCAAATCATTTATTCATAATTTTTCAAAGGTGGTAATTTTCCATGTGTTCTTATGGATAAATTAAATAACCAAACCCAGTAATTGACCTTGCTAAAATGGTGATGCTTGTTGTTCAGAGATAAATATCATAATGTGTTTATACTTACTGCAAAAATATAATGCAGTTGGAAAATAAACATAAGGAGGCAGCATAATTCATGTTTATTCTTTATGACATAATCAAGCTGAAATTATATGTTCATCTTGCTGGTAAAGCTGTGTGCACAACCATTTTAGTCTCAGCATATTACAGAATTCTTTCTACCTTTGGAGAATTATGAAAAATTGAAATACAATGAAAGGCCAATTCTTTTCATAATAACAGACAAGATGATAAAATCGCTAAACCTTTTTATTGTTCTCAAAGTGTACAAGGAAAAGCATGTTTATAAATATTATCCATTTTCAGTTGCCCAGCAGTGCTGAAGATTAGATAGAGAAAGACACAAAGTGCTGGAGTAACTCATCAGGAAGCATCGCTGGGGAACATGGATAGGTGATGTTTTGGGTCAACACCCTTCTTCGGGCTGAAAATCGGCTGCCATCTTGAGCAGTTGGCATTCAATTGCATTAGCTTTATTGAGTTCCCCAGCATTGCCATCCTGGGAATTGCCATTGATCAGAAACTCAAGTGGACCAGCTGGATAAGTATTATAGCTACACAGGCAGGTCAGAAACTGGGTATCCTGTGGCAACTGGCAAACACCTTACACCCAAAATTAGTCCACAAGACACAAGTCAGGACTGTGATGGATTATTGAACACTTGGCCGAAGGAGCACAGCTACAACAACACTTAAGACACGGCATCATCCAGAACAAAGCAGTCCTGCAACCACCCTAACAGCCAATGCCAAATTCTCTACCCAGAGTATATTCTGTGCCCCTGCTCCCCTTAGAGTTTCTTTCAGGTGTTGCTTAATATGGAGGAGCAATGATGATCAGTCCATTTCCTTGATTATTACTGACATGACGCAATGACTCTTCTATACGTGAAGACGACGTTACAAAAGAGGAAGTAGATAATAGTGGTGATAGTCATGAGCATACTATGGAACAGTTGATTTATAACTGTTTCACGAGAAAAAATTGCAGGGTCTGAGAATAAGGAAGTATAGCTTCGTCTTATGGTGCTTGAACAGAGCTAAACTAAACTGTCACACCACTATTTGTTATAGTTATTAACAATTTGGACGTAACTGTGGAAAATGTGATTAGTAAATTTGAAGATAACACAAAGGTTGTTGGTAGAGTTGATAGTGAACAGTCTTCGAATGCAGAGCAATACTGATCAGATGTTCAAAGAAATGGTAGACAAATTAAACGCTGAAAAATGAGAGGTTTCAAGAGGGCTCATGAAGTGAGAATATACAGACCGTGTGGTACTGAGGAAGTATTGAGGAACATAGGGACCTTGGCATATGTTCAAGGAATCTTGAAGACAGCAGCACAAATATGATGGTTAAGAAGTCATATGGATATATGCACAAAATGCTGGAGTAACTCAGCAGGTCAGGCAGCATCTCAGGAGAGAAGGAATGGGTGATGTTTCGGGTCGAGACCCTTTTTCAGACTGAAATGTCACCCATTCCTTCTCACCTGAGATGCTGCCTGACCTGCTGAGTTACTCCAGCATTTTGTGAATAAATACCTTCGATTTGTACCAGCATCTGCAGTTATTTTCCTACACTATATGGATATATGCCTTCATTAGCCAGGGCCTGGAAAGTAGGAGCAGGAGAATGAAACCAGACATAAATTGGAGGAACCGCACCTATTTCGTTTGGGCAGCTTACAAGTCATTTCAAGTAACCCTTGCATTTCCTCTCTCTCCGTCCCTCCTCCACCCAAGTCGCCGTGCCAGTTTCACTGTTTGTATCCCTTAATTATCGCGTCTTCCACAGCCAATAATAGACCATTGTGGGCTCCACCTTTGGTCATCGGTGCCGGCTCAGATTTGTTCTATACCTTTTCATACCTCTAGGTTCCCTCTCCCCTGACTCTGTAGAAAGGTCTCCATCCGAAACATCACCTATTCCTTTTCTCCAGAGATGCAGCCTGACCCGCTGAGTTACTCTAACATTTTGTATCTTTCTTCGAGGTTATTCTATAGTTATATAAAACGCGAGATAGATCACAGAGAAAGTACTGGATAATTTTGCTCTTTACGCTGTCAGAAGAACGTGATTACAATGGAGGGAGTGTAGAGGAGATTCACAGGGATGTTGCCAGGAATAGTTAATTTAGCTATTAGGAGGGACAGGTTGGGCTGAGTTTGAGGGGGAACCTGATAGAGTTGCACAAAATTAAGAGGGGCATAGACAATACAGAAAGAGAGAAACTTTTCCCTTTAGCAGGTGTCTGCAGCCAGAGGGCATGGATTTAATGGGTAGGAGATCTAAAGGGCATTTGAGGAAGTTTTATTTTTCAGCTGGAAACGCTAAGATATAGAAAGCCTTGCTGCAAGGCATAGTGAAGGCTGGTAGTGTCACAATATCTACAAAGGATTTAAAACAGCATTCGATATGCAATGGCATAGAACAGGAAGAACAGGCTGCTGGAATGTAGGTTTAATGTAGATAGGGACCTTTCGCCAGCACGGACCCAGTGGGATGAGGGGCCTGTTGACGTGCAGGAACATTTTCCAGCTAATGAGATGTGTCTGTCATGAAATGCACGTTGGCCATCTCAAATACCGGCACCCGTCATGCTGAGTGAATTATTACAGAAGTGAACCAAAGCCAAGGCTAACGAACAGGAATCAGCATTTGATTGCACAATTAAACGTCTTCCATTAAAGTTTACAGAGAACGAATCGGTGTCTGTTTAACTAACTTTAATACTCTCAACGGTATTTTGACAGGATGGTTGGTTAGCTGTGAAATTTAGAGAACAACGGTATGGTTTATTCACTTTTGCTAACATACACAGATGATTGACATTTGAAGAAGAATTATCGCTCCATCTCGAATCTTTTAATTACAGAGTAACAATTTGTCGTACTCAGATGTAAAGTGCACTGCTCCCGCTTTCTTACGACCCCGAAAATTATTTCTCATGCTTTTTATAGTTCCTATCTGTAAGCGGCTGGCCAAAATAATAAGAAAAATGAAAGCACCCACTTTAAATTGTTCCTTTCTGCTTTACGAACGAGACGAGTCCGATTGCACCTTAGTCACACTACTTAAATCAAGAAGGCACCTTCAAGAATCACAGCGCCATCCGTTTCCTTAATTTTAATTTAGTTAAAATTGAGCGGCACCGAAGAAAACAAGTTACTAAGCGCTACTAACATATTTAAAATACTATTTTCTCGATATTTTTCTCAAGGACAACTTTTCCGGGGGATCATCTGCTATTGACGTGTCTTGTCAGCGTTCACCAGGGACGTGTTACTTGAGCGATATGAAATGGAAGTGATGGAACTTAAATCTGTCCAAAATCTCCTTTTGCGGAATATTTATTTTGCAATTAAAACAAACGGGTCAACAGTCGCGCCCAAATTACATGCACATGGCAAAATATAAGTGAAAATATACACGAGTGAGCAATAGCAAGGATGTTGCAGGTTAACATGATTTTTAAACCGCAGGCAAATTTTTTTGCGCGCTCTTTCCCCCGCCAATTTTACTTTCGTGTCTGAAACTTGCCTGTGCTCTGGCATTGGCCAGGATGGGTTGTGTGGATGACCTGGTTGGCCGAGAAGTTTTGGAGGGGGCGGGATTGCGGCAAATGGCAGCGGCGGTACAAAGGACAAGTTCCCACTTCTCTCCAGAGCTGCAAATGAATGGAGCCCAGTGCCTGATTGTATTCTCTGCCTTAAAACGGGAAAACAGCTTACAGGGCCGTGTAATGACAACGGAAATCACAACAGTTCAATGGAGCTACTACAACTTGAGTAACTTGTATTCCTCATCCACGCAGCAGTGAGCGATTACAAGGAAAGCCTGCTCGGGTAAGTGTTTTTGCAAAAGTAAAAGAAAACCTACTTGCTGAATGTTGGGGGTTAGACTGTTATTAAGGGATGGATTGCTTCTGTGTCTATGGAGCAGGAATTGGTCTACAAGGTGAACATACGGATAGGGCGGTGTCGGTGTATGATCGCCGGCAGAGGAACAGGGAACTGCTGTGGCGCCCAAAACCATTGCTAATAGAGGTTTCAGCTTGAAAACTCAGTAAGCAAGGTTACAGAAGCAAATGAAGTGGGGTAGTCAGTGGATTCATGTAGAACAACCGGTGACTGTTCAGGGAAGAGCTCCTGGTGCGTTACCGGGTCAGGGTAAAGTTATCTCTACGGGGCCACCTTCCCCTGATCGGGAAGCATTTTTATTCACTAGCAGTAGATGCATAGATATGTCCCCAGGATTGGAGGAATGCCCATTCAAAGGAAGGGATTGGGGGTCCAAGCTGTGCTCCATTCCGCCCTCTGTTCAGAGCAAGCCTAGTGATCGGATACATCTCCCACCCCTACTACCGCGGGGTAGGGGAAAGTGTCACTGACGCTCTAGGTGGAGAGTCTTCCTCCCCCCTCCAACCAAAAAAAAAGCTTTCGCCAGAGTCCGATGTCCCCCAGGGTCAGGACCTACCCTTTCCAAACTCCCGCCACCCCATCCGAAATCTTCCTTTAGGGCAAGGATTCCCCCCACCCCCCCCCCAAGCTCAAGGACAGGGTCATTCCTTCCTTCTACCCTCCAGGGTCAGGATCTGTAACCCCCCCGCTCAATATCTCTCTACAGGATCAGGGCCTCCTCCACCGCTCTCCCCCAGGCCAGACCCTTTAACCCCCTCACCCTTCCTTCCCAATCTCTGACCTCCAGAACCAGACGCAACTCCTCAAAGTCAGACCTTGTACTCTAGATCAAGCCTGGGATCTGATCTTCTCCTCCCATTCCAACAAGGTTTCCCCCTACATCCAAGCATCTCACCTACACCCTCATCTCCTCCAATTTCCCCCAACAAAACCAGTTTCCTTACACCCCCATTTCCCCTCCTCCCATTCGCCCCACAGCAGCATCACCCAAACCCCCTTAACCATCAATGTTCCCACAAATCCTCTGGACCATCAATATTCCCCCTCTGCCCCAATGCCTGCAACATTCCCCCACCACCATTCATCACCCATTCACCCTGACCCGTATACCCCCTTCACTCCCTACCCTCCATCCTTATACCCCCACTCCCACCATCCTTATACCCCATTCCCCCCCGACACCCCTTATACCCCCTTCCATTCACCCTTATACCCCCTTCCCCCACCCATTCACCCTTATACCACCTTCCCCCCCACTCCCCGCCCATTCAGCCTGAAGGGTCTCGACTTGAAATGTCACCCATTCCTTCTCTCCAAAGATGCTGCGTGTCCTGCTAGGTTACTCCAGCTTTTTGTATCCACCCATGTAATCCCTTTCCCACACACCCCTCCCACTCCCCCTTATACCCCCTTCTCCCATCCCCTTCACTCCCCCGAGACCTCCTTCCCCCCACTCCCTTCCTATTCCCCCTGACCCCCTCCCCCCACTCCCACCCCCCCCAAGCCTCCCCTCCCATTCCCCCCACTCACCCTCCCCATCATTCCCCCGTCCCCTTTCCCTCCCCCCCCCACTCTCCTCCCATTCCCCTCACTCTCCCTCCCATCACTCTTCCTCCTCCCCTCTCATTCCCCCTTCCCCTACTCCCCCTTCCCCCCACTCCCTCCCATTCCCCCTTCACTCCCCTCCCATTCTCCCTGAGACCCCCTTCCCCCCTTCCTTCCACTCCCCTCCCATTCCCCCTCCACTCCCCTCCCATTCCCCCTCCATTCTCCCTGAGACCCCCTTCCTTCCACTCCCTCCTATCCCCCCACTCCCCTCCCATTCCCCTTTCCCACTCCCCCACTTTCCTTCCATTCCCCCCACTCCCCTCCCATTCCCCACTCCCCTCCCCCCTTCCCCCCACTCTCCTCCCATTCCCCCACTCTCCTCCCATTCCCCCCACTCCCCTCTCATTCCCCCTGAGACCCCCTTCCCCCCACTCCCCTCCCATTCCCCTTTCCCACTCCCCTCCCATTCCCCCACTCTCCTCCCATTCCCCCCACTCCCCTCTCATTCCCCCTGAGACCCCCTTCCCCCCACTCTCCTCCCATTCCCCCTGAGACCCCCTTCCCCCCACTCTCCTCCCATTCCCCGAGACCCTCCCCCCCGGGGGCAACCACCCCCCGCGCGCTCCGCCTTCAAACCCAACGGGCGCGGGGCTCGTGAGGTGGAGCCCGCGCGGGAAAAACCTTCCAACCGTCAGCCCGCCAACCGCTCGCCCGCCCGCCCGCCACCGGGACACTTCCTCCTCCCTCAGTACCGGGATACAACTGTTCACTCTCTTATCACCCGGAGAATAAAACAATAACCCACCATCGCTGCCCGAGACGGGACGGGACGAGAAGAGGAGACGACCCGACCAGACCAGGACTCGATCTCCATCTCCCCCCTCCCTCAAAACTATAAACCGACTGACCGGGCGTGCCATTTCCTCGCGGGTTAAAATCCTCGCAGGTACTTTGATGGCGAGACCGCCAACTCGGTGCGAGTTCCCCGAACGAGCGCGGGAGCTTTTCGTTTTACGCGCCAATTTTTTTTTTAAAAAGGGCCGGAGCTTTTATTTTCTTCTCCATCACCCTCCCACCTTCTTCCTCTGGGCCGCAACGCAACTTGCTGGACCGGGCGACAACGCAACTTGCTGGGCCGGGCGACAAGATCCCGCCTCCCCACCCCGCCGATTGGCTCCTGCCACTCACCGTTTGGCCCGTTGCCCGAGTGACAGGGTCGAGATTGGCTGACAGGTCTGCCTGTCACGCCCCTCCCTCTCGAGGGGCGGGGTCGAAGTCGGGTTTGCCCGCGGTTCACCTGCTCCGTCAGTCCGGCCCCAGCGGCCGGAGGAGGTGGAGGGGGAGTTATGTCGCCCTGCTCTCGCACTTGGGGGGTGAGACTGATCAGAGGATCTGAGAAATCTCCCCTAATCTTACCACGTTGTCACCTTCCACATCGCTAACATTGAACCATTCCACATTTTCTTAGCTCCATCTGCTTTGATCTGTCGTCTTCACACCTTACCCTTCCATATCTCTAGACCCTCTCCCCTGACTCTCAGTCTGAAGAAGGGTCTCGACCAGAAACGTCACCCATTCCTTCTATTCAGAGATGCTGCCTGTTTGGCTGAGTTATTCCAGCATTTTGGTCCCGTCCCCCCCTATTCTTTTTCTCCTCAACATTCTCCTCAACATGGAGATAGTTACCCACTTTACAGCGTATTTTAGAAATTGGCCTAATCCACCAGAATTTGGCTCTCCAAGCCATTGCTGCCCATGATTTAGCTTGATTGGGATTTCCCACCAGTTCAACTAGAACAACATTTCAAATGTACACAATTGTCTAAAAAAGAGTTCGGACTATCAAAACTTGATGTCTTCTCAAGCACCATACTGCAAGTCTTTTTATCTTTATATATTTCATAACAATACAAAATTTACCTGCATTTTTCTTCACAGTCATTTTTATTCAATCGTATCTTCTATTGGTCTTTTTAGATCTCTTTTTAAAATTTAAAATATATAGAATTTAGATATGTATTTGATATGGTAGGGGATGCTTGTCGATGCATTCTGCTTTCCCAATTCTATGTCCAGTGTTTGATTTTCAGGTAAGCAAGATGACAACCTATTGTTTAAAGATGCAAAATTTGAGTGAAAGTTTGAATACGGCTGACAGGAATGTAAAACGTGAAGACGATGTAGATTTTGACCAAAAAGTGAGTTTCTTGCAGTTGTTGTATAATGGTTCAATTCTTGTTTTGCAAAGGTATTCGGTCTTGCTGGTACTACGTGCACTTTAGCTGCCTTCTGTCATGGTGAGAGATGATGATCACACGAGGCAAGAGTTAAAGTGACAGATAGAAGAACTGGTTTATCTGAGTCTGACATTGCACAGTCGGCCAAGACTTGATCTGCGGAGCTGTATATACCTCGTAAAGTGACTCATTTTTTACCTGACCTCTCGTTCTATATTTGTAGAGTGTGAATACGATACGATAGAACTTTATTTATCCCAGGATGGAAATTGAACTGCCAACAGCCATATAACACAAAATACATGGAACATGAAATTAAAGTGATGAGTGGAAAGGATTGGGGATGTGCAAAGATTGGGGGGGGGGGGTCAGTCTATCCGACAATACACAATAGGTGCAGAAGTAGGGGTCACAGTTTAAGGATAAGGGGGAAGTCTTTTAGGACCGAGATGAGAACGTTTTTTTTCACATAGAGAGTGGTGAATCTGTGGAATTCTCTGCCACAGAAGGTAGTTGAGGCCAGTTCATTGGCTATATTTAAGAGGGAGTTAGATGTGGCCCTTGTGGCTAAAGGGATCAGGGGGTATGGAGAGAAGGCAGGTACGGGATACTGAGTTGGATGATCAGCCATGATCATATTGAATGGCGGTGCAGGCTCGAATGGCCTACTCCTGCACCTATTTATTTTTTTAAATTAAAAAGTAGGTCATTCGGCCCTTCGAGCAAGCACCACCATTCAATGTGATCATGGCTGATCATTCTCAATCAGTACCCCGTTCCTGCCTTCTCCCTATACCCCCTGACTCCGCTCTTAAGAGCTCTATCTAGCTCTCTCTTGAAAGCATTCAGAGAATTGGCCTCCACTGCCTTCTGAGGCAGGGAATTCCACAGATTTACAACTCTGACTGAAAAGGTTTTCCTCATCTCTGTTCTAAATGGCCTACCCCTTATTCTTAAACTGTGGCCCCTGGTTCTGGACTCCCCCAACATTGGGAACATGTTTCCTGCCTCTAACGTGTCCAACCCCTTAATAATCTTATATGTTTCAATATGATCCCCTTTCATCCTAAATTCCAGTGTATATAAGCCTAGTCGCTCCAGTCTTTCAACATATGACAGTCCCGCCATTCCGGGTATTAACCTAGTAAACCTACACTGCACGCCCTCAATAGCAAGAATATCCTTCCTCAAATTTGGAGACCAAAACTGCACACAGTACTCCAGGTGCGGTCTCACTAGGGCCATGTACAACTGCAGATGGACCTCTTTGCTCCTATACTCAACTCCTTTTGTTATGAAGGCCAAAATTCCATTGGCTTTCTTCACTGCCTGCTGTACCTGCATGCTTCCTTTCAGTGACTGATGCACTAGGACACCCAGATCTCGTTGAACGTCCCCTTTTCCTAACTTGACACCATTCAGATAATAATCTGCCTTCCTACTCTTACCACCAAAGTGGATAACTTCACACTTATCCACATTAAACTGCGTCTGCCATGCATCCGCCCACTCACGCAGCCTGTCCAAGTCACCCTGCAACCTCATAGCATCTTCCTCACAGTTCACACTGCCCCCCAGCTTTGTGTCATCTGCAAATTTGCTAATGTTACTTTTAATCCCTTCATCCAAGGCATTAATAGATAGACGGGGGAGGAGTTGTACATTTTGATCGCCACGGGGAAGAAGAATCTCCTGTGGCATTCTGTCCTGCATCTTGGTGGAACCAGTGTGTCGCTGAAGGTACTCCTCAGGTTGACCAGTGTGTCGTGGAAGGGCTGAGCTGTATTGTCCAAGATGCTCCACTGTTTGAGGAGCATTCTCTTCTCTAAGACCACCTCATATGAATCCAACTCCGCCCCCAGGACGGAGCCAGCCTTCTTGATGAGTTTGCTGATCCTATTGGCGTCCGCGGCCTTCGCCCTGCTGCCCCAGCACATGACAGTGAAGAAGATGGCACTGGCTACCACTGATTGGTAGAACATCTGCAGCATCTTACTGCAGATGTTGAAGGAGCGGAGCCTTCTCAAAAAGTACAGTTGGCTCTGTCCCTTCTTGTACAGGGCCTCAGCGTTCCTGGACCAATCCAGTTTACTGTCCAGGTATACTCCAAGGTATTTGTACTCCCTGGTAAACTGCACATCCACACCATTGATGGAAACGGGGGACAGGGGTGTTCCTCTCCTCCTAAAATCTACCACTAACTCCTTAGTCTTGGCTGTAACAGCATGGGTTTCCAATATATGCTCTGGTTTTCTCCCAAAGACTGGCACGTTGGTCAGTTAACTGGCTACTATAAATTGCCTTCAATGCAAATGTGAGTGTTGTAATTTGGGAGAAGTTGATGGGTGAATAAAATAAGATTAGTGTAAATGGTTACTTGATAGTCAGCACAGACTTGGTGTGCCTATGAATGAATCTGAATCTGAATTACCTTTATTGTCATTCAAAATGAATTGAACGAAAATCATTTGCCATGCAGCCACAACAGTACAGAGTAAAAGATACAAGACACACAATTTTAACACAAACATCCATCAGTGACTCCTCCAGACACCCCTTCACTGTGATGGAAGGCAAGAAAATTTCTTCTCTCTTCCCCCATGCTTCTCCCACGGACAGATAGTTCGTCTTCTGCCGAGGTGACCGAGGCTCCCGACTCGCGCAGCCCCCGCAAGGAGATGGAAGGCCCCGTGGCCGAGCCGCTCCGGGCGATGGAAAGTCCCGCGGCCGAGCCGCGCCGGGCGATGGAAAGTCCCGCGCCGGGCGATTGGAAAGTCCCGCGGCCGAGCCGCGGCGGGCGATGGAAGGCCCTGCGGTCGCGCCGGGCCACGGCCCTGCAAGCGGGTCGATCAAGCCCTCCGACGGGGTGGTGGAAGCCGCCACGGCTGGAGCCTGTCGCCAGCCAGGGACCTGCGAGTTCCCGATGTTGCAGTCCACAGGGCCCATGGCCGAGCCTCCGGAGGTAAAGCTGCAGCCTCCGAAAGTCGGCCAGCTCCGAGATGGTAAGTCCTGGCCCTGCGACTGGAGCCCTCAGGATCTATTCCAGCTGGAGGCCGCCCACTCCACGGTGTTAGACCACAGCGCCACGGAGATACGACTCGGAAAAGGGTCGCATCTCCGTCGAGGAAGAGATTTTTTAAAAAGAAAGGTTCCCCCCCCACATATACACAACTAAAAATAGACAACTACACACCTAACACTAACACATAGACAAAAAAAGACAAACAGACTGCCGGCGAGCCGCAGCCGCATGGCGGCGTAGCCATCTTCGTGCTCTTTGACAAATATCCCTATAACGTTGCATGGGTGAACCTGTGCCTTGGATTTGGTGGTGCCAAACGTACTAAACATTTTGTTTTAAAGGTTTTAAGATCGAACACTTTTTGGCAAATCTCATTTTGTTAAACATAGTAGATAGGTATGAATCAAGGCCACATTATGATACAATTAAATCAATGCAATGTAAAGAAACAACAAATGGCCCTGTATTTTGTCTTTCAAAACAGGAAAATACATTTTTGGAACCACATAAAAAAGCAACAAAAACTCCGCTGAAGCAACAATCCTCTACCTCGCATTCAGTATTGGGAGGCATCAGGCCAGACATGGGTGCCATGACCACTCCAACAAAGCTTCATGAAATCCCTGTTGGAGAGCCATGGACCCCCACTGCTAATTTGAAAATGTTAATCAGTGCTGCTAGTCCCGAGATTAGGAGCAGGGAAAAGGAGAGGGAATTGCTTGAGGACGAAGACCATACTTCAGAGGCAGTTGAGAATTTACAGGTACCATGACATAAAAAAATTTAAAGTACTATCATCACCAGATCTTAATGTGAACAAAATAAGGCAAAATATCTTGTGAATTTCAGAATCCGTTATCTGGAGAAGAATTTCATCCGAGTCGCAAAGAGAAGAGCCTCGGCTTGTTGTGCTATAGGTTCTTGGCACGGTATCCTGACTATCCAAATCCTGCAGTGAACAATGACATTTGCTTAGATGAAGTTGCAGCAGAACTGAGTAAGTTCACATGTGCATTAAAAAAAAGCATTCTTGTAGCACAGAGTACATGATCTTAAGAGGGGGGGACGGACTTTGATAAGAAAAAAAGATTGTTTGAATAAAATGCACTATCAAGTTTTTGATCAAGCCTGATGCAGGGTCTCAACCCAAAGTGTCAACTTTCCCATTGCCTCCACAGACACTGCTTGATCCACTGAGTTCTTCTAGCAGTTTGTTTCTGCTTCAAACTTACCATACTTCTGTTGCTGTGTTCGTGTTTTATTCAAGTTTCCTTTCTGCAGCATGATTATTTTGAGCCAGAAAATGGCATAGACTAACCATCAACCAGATCGTTTGGGTATTATGCAACACAATGACTTGATTAGATTCTTGATTAATGAATAACCAATACTCCTGGGAGTTGCTCAAAATAATATCACTTTGGTATTGTAACAGAATCATGTGTCTTGAGAGGAGGGACGGGGGGAGAAATATTACCAAAAAACTCATCAGAGGGGAGTTCAGAAGCTGAGAAAATTGAGTCAAACTGAACAGTAAGAAATAATTGTTTGTGAACCATTTTAATGTAAACCCGTAATGTAGATGGATCAAAATATAAATTGTCTCAAAATGATACACCTATTTTATTAACAGAATTTAACTTCCACCTTCAATAGATGTTGAACGTCGGCGTATTTATGATATTGTAAATGTTCTGGAAAGCTTGCATATGGTCAGTCGCCTTGCCAAGAACCGATACACATGGCATGGTCGTCATAACCTCGCTCACACGCTGGGAACTTTGAAAAATGTTGGCGAAGATCAAAAATATGCAGAACAAATGTTGCACATTAAGAAGAAAGGATATGAACTGCATGAGGCTTATGTAAAAGAGCCACTTCGTGAACAAAATTCAGATAGCACAAGTGAAATGAAGCAGAAAGAGATGTACTTTGTGGAACTACCTGGAATGGAGTTTAGAGCAGGTATTTATGTATTCTGGATTATTAATCTGTTTGCAACAAAATAATTAAGTTAGAATTATACAGCATGGTAACAAGCCATTTGGCCCAACTTATCCATGTCGACCAAGATGGCTATTTCCTGAGTTTGACCCATATCCCAATGAACATTTTCTATCCATGTATCTGTTCCAATGTCTTTTAAATATTGCTATTGTACCTTCCTCGTTACAAATGATTGTATATATTATTCCTCTGAAACCCCTCCAGTAACTTTCCCATCGCAGATGTTGGGTTTACTGCTCTATGGTTCCCAGGCTTTTCTTTGCAGTCCTCCTTAAACGAGCATAATGTCAGCCACCCTCCAGTTTTCCAGCTCCTCGCCTCTTGCTAACGATGATACATGGACCGATGAGCCAAAACATTATGACCACTGACAGGTGAAGTGAATAACATTGATTATCTTGTTACCATGGCACCTGTCAAGGGGTGGAATGTATTAGGCAGCAAGTGAACAGTCAGTTCTTGAAGTTGATATGTTGGATGCAGGAGAAAAGACCTCACCAACTTTGACAAGGGCCAAATTGTTATGGCCAGACAACTGGGTCAGAGCAACTCTGTGGGGTGTTCCCGGTCAGCAGTGGTGAGTACCTACCGACAGTGGTCCGAGGAGGGACAAACCACAAACCAACGACAGGGTGTTGGGCGCCCAAGGCTCATCGATGTGTGAGAGCAACGAAGGCTATCCCGTCTGGTCCGGACCGACTAGGTCTACTGTGGCACAAATCACAGAAAATTTTAATGGTGGTCACAGGAGGAATGTGTCACAATACACAGTGCATCACACCCTGCTGCATATGGGGCTGCGTAGCCGCAGATTGGTCAGAGTGCCCATGATGACCCCTGTCCACCGTCAAAAGCGCCTACATTGGGCACGCGAGCGTCACAACTGGACCTTGGAGCAGTGGAAGAAGGTCACCTGGTCCGATGAGTCCCGTTTTCTTTTAGATCACGTGGATGGCCATGTACGTGTGTGCCGTTTACCTGGGGAAGTGATGGCACCAGGATGCACTGTGGGAAGACGACAAGCCAGTGGAGGGAGTGATGCTCTGGGCAATGTTCTGCTGGGAAACCCTGGGTCTGGCCATTCATGTGGATGTCAATTTGACACGTGTCACCTACCTAAACATCGTTGCAGACCAGGTTCACTCCTTCATGGCAATGGTATTCCCTGATGGCAGTGGCCTCTTTCAGCAGAATAACGCGCCCTGCCACACTGCACACATTGTTCGGAAATGGTTTGAGGAATGGTGTTGCCCTGGCCTCTAAATTCTCCAGATCTCAATCCGATTGAGCACCTGTGGGATATGCTGGATCGACAAGTCTGATCAACGGCGGCTCCACCTCGCAACTTACAGGACTTGAAGGGTCTGCTGCTGATGTTTTGGTGCCAGATATCACAGGACACCTTCAGGGGTCTTGTAGAGTCCATGCGTCGGTGCAGTTTTGGCGGCACACGGAGGACCAACAGCATATTAGGCAGGTGGTCATAATGTTTTGGCTCATCGGTGTATCTCTCAAGCAGGGAGAAATATCCCCAATATCCTCTCTAGCTTCCCACAGTGCACTTGGATATATCTAACCAGGCTCTAGAGATTTGTCTATCTTCACACGTTTTAAGACATCTGGCACACCTCTGACTGTGATGCGTTCTATCACCAAGACATCCCCATTAACTTTTCTGGGTTCCCTAGTTTTCATGTTGTTATCCATAGTAAAAACAGGAGAAACATTGAGGGCCTTGTCCATGTCCTGCCGTTCCACGCATAGACATCCATTTTGATCTATGAGGGTCCCTACTCTTTCCCAAGTTACTTTTTTCCCCTTAATATATTTATAAAATCTCTGGCCTCTCCTTGATTTTCTCTGTCAAAACTATATCATGTTCCCTTCTGTCCACCTGATTTTATTCTTAAGTATACTCCTCCATCTACTATACTCTGAGAATCCATTTTGATCCCGATAGTCTGTACCCGACCCATGCCTCATCACTTCTGACCAAATTCTTGTCATCCAGGATTCCTTGCTCCTGCCAGCCTTGCCCCTCATTCTAATGAACTCTTGCGATCTCATTTTAACCCCCCACCCCAGACACACACACAATGGCAGACATCCCTTTGCTCGCAACTAACCTATTCCAAGCAAAATCCTGTCTAATACTGTCAAAATTTGCCTCGCCCCAATTTAGAACTTGTTGACCGGGTCTGTGCTTTCCCATAACTATCTTAAAACTACCGCAAATTCAGCACTGCGCCACTATGCCAACCAAATGTATTGACCTAGAATATGGGTGCCAATCTTGAAGTGTAACTTGCATTCTACAATATAATGGCTTTTTCAAAGCAAAGCCCCTTTTTTCAACCTTTTGGAAACGTTGTTTTCCTACAGTTGTTATCTCCTTTCTAAGATGTATTTTGTAATGTTCTTTTGCAACATGGTTGTTGTGGCAAGTTCTAATCTAGAAACTGGCCTATGTGGCATTATTAAGAGTAGTTCAAATAAAGATCCTTTTTGCACTTATTTTAGTACAGGACTTTTCACTGGCAGGGGAGTGAGTAACCACAGGACAACAATTGGAGATAATTGGACAAAGGAGCGATAAGAATTTATGTGGTATCAGAGATTGATTTAGAATACTTTGCCTCAGATGGTGGAAAATCTTGATGCAATGTTCAAAAGAGTAGTGGATATTGCAAGGCTTCAGGGGAGCAGCAGTAATTAGATAACTCGGGCAAAGTGGCCTTGCCTATGTAATTAAACTTTTGCATTGTAATGGGGATTACATGAAAAATTACGAAATGGTATCATAGATGACTAGAATCTGCTTACAATGATTCAGAAATGAGATACCAAGTCAAGATTGTAGAATTATGGGATATATGCATTTATGCAGAATAAGGTTTTATCAATTTTGCCATTTTTAATTATTATTGTTCCATTTGCAGCCTCAGTAAATGGTTGGAAGGACAAATCCCTGAGAGTGATGAGTCAGAAATTTGTCATGTTGTTCCTGGTATCAAAACCCCGAGTGGTCAGTCTTGACACTGCTGCAAAAATCCTAATTGGTGATGACCAGAAGGTGGATTTGGATCATAGCAAATTTAAGAGTAAGTATATAATCAATAATTTAAAAGATTATGCAGTTACTATAACAAATTAGCAAAAGCTAACCATTAAAACCTTTACAAATATAAGTATAAATTCTTCACCTGTTGGTCTTTTAATTTCCGTGTTTAAATTTTAGAGAATATACAGGACCAAAACAAACCATTCAGTCCAACCAGTCCATGCTGGTATTTATCTTCCATCTATCTCCAGATCTAACTCAGCATAATATTGTATTCCATTTCTAATTACCTTTTGAATGTTATAAGATATGAGACTATTTATATGACTGATTGTTGTGCAGTGTTCTGACATTTAGGCTAATGGTTTCTTGATGTATATCTGTGTTGTAAATTTTCTCTCACTCGGAAACTTGGAAAAAGTGTTTGAGAGGGAATGTATGATAATATACTAAGGATATTCTTTTGCATATGAGTAGCTGCCTTCAGAGGCAAAATTGCCACATCCTTGAGTGGCTGAAGAGACCATTATTTCAGCTCAACTAACTGCAATTTTTTCCTTAGAAAGGGCTCCTTTTTCCTGGATCCACAGATGATGCTTAGGTGTTATTTATAATCCACATGCATAACCATTGCTGTTCTTTCTAAATGCCACTGTTTCCTCTCCAAGGCCTTACAATTTTGATTGATGCTATTATTTGACTACTGTTTTCCCTATTCGCTGTTTAAATTACTTGGCCTGTTTATTCTCTTCCCTAACAAGAATATGATTAAACGAGTCAACAACATATCTTGTAATTTAACAATGCGACAATGTTGCTCATTACAAAGTGAGATAAATTGTTTATTCATTGTTTTGTTTTTACAGACCAAATCACAATGAACAGATTTTTATGTACTTCATGGTCCATGACCCATTATTATCGTTTCAATGCTTGCGATAGCTTTGTGATCACATCTCCTATCTATGTATAGGTCTTTCCTTTGTTCTGAGATCTTTCAAATAATCTCCTGCTTAATGTTGGGAGGCAGGTATTGAATGCTTTGTATTCATTGATTATGTGGATAAAAGCCAAAGACAATAAGTGTAGATAGAATCAGGGTTCCATCCTTGAAACTTTTAGGAATTTCTGAAATAAACAGTTTCACCATATGGTAATGAGTTCATCTTTTACCTCACAGCTAAAATAAGACGACTCTATGATATAGCCAATGTCCTCACCAGCCTTGAACTGATAAAGAAAGTGCACATAACAGAGGTGAGAGGACGGAAGCCAGCGTTTAAATGGATAGGACCAGAGGCATTTCCAGATCTAAATGGTACTCGGATGTTTTGATAACGATTGTGCATTTTTCTCATTCTTGAAACTTTCGGAAAAAAAATTCTGCATAAAATCAGTTGATTTCACAATTAAGGAATTAGCCTTTGATTAATATTGAAACTACTATTGCAGATGTAAAGCCTGTTACACTGACTACCTCAGCTGAAAACAATACTTCATTACCTAAGATTTCAAAAGAAACCTTTGCCAAGAATCTTTTCCCTGCCTCTACCACCAAGCAAAGTTTCACTCGACATGCTTCTTTAAACCACTTAATGCCAAACATGGATAATGATCAGAGGAGGATCAACTCTGCACCCAGCAGTCCCACTGGAAAAGTCTACGGTACATATTTCAGAATAACTAATTTAATCCATAATTGTACAGGAATATATTTTTAAATTCTTAAATGTGATTCCGATTAGGAGTCAATAGGTTTGTCACTACCGGCTCTGTCGGTTTGCTAACAATCATTATTGTAAAATGATTAAGCAAGACCAAATTAAAACTAGCTAACTTCATGAAAAAAGCCACTGCAGCTCAATTACTGATTATTCGCAACCAAATTTGTTTCTAAAATTTTACTGAATACTAACATTCATGTTTTGATGAATCAGCATTGGTTTGCTTTCTCTGAAAATAATTATATATGTGGATAGATGGTTCATCTAATTGAACTAAGTTTGTGACTTGCATTTTTGAGAACCATGTTTTCCCATTTTTCATGTTTAAAGTACAGCACAATTGCATTATTCTACTTAGCAAAAATATTGGTTATTAATATTTAGATGCATAGTGCTCAGGATTTCTTGTCCAAGTACCAATCTTTTTTGTGTGTGACTGTTAATGGTGCTTTTTTTAACAGTGGAAGATTAGTTTAAGTAAAATATTTTTTGTTGACAGAAAAGCAACCTTTCCGATAATGTTATAATGGGTCACTTTCTCTTATTCCACAACATTGTTTCTAGCAAAACCATGATGTTAAGCATATTGTCATTGTACTGTACCTTAAAAGAATTTGCAAATTGCTAAATATTTTTTTCTTACTTAAAGGTAATTGGGAAAAACCTGGAATATATCCCAGTAAAATGGACCAACTTGCCACAATCTGTAAACTACAGTTGGAGGCACAATCCAAGTGAGTTCATTATCCCCAAATAGATATTCAAATTCTCCATACAAAGAACATTGTACTCAGTTTTAAATGTCTCACATAAATTTGTAAACAATTTTAATTTAAATTGTGGACATTTTTAAATCACTAAAGGTGTTTTCAGTGAAACAGAATTAAGTTTTTATTTTTCTTCCCCCTCAGCAAGAACGCCGCTCAATCCACGACCTCGCCAACAAAACCATCATCATCGCAAGAGAAGACAAAACCTGATAAGCCCCCTGGACTAGTAGATCTAACTCTATGTTCTGGAGTTAATTCTGCATTCCCTCAGGTTAAACCTACATTTCAGCCTCTCGGAGCCTTTCCTTTGATGCACAGACAGTATTCTTCGGTCTTACCCGTGATGATACCTCAATGCCACTCTGGTGGATCTTACACAATTTATTTCCAACCTCCACCGCCAAGGAACATGACCACATCTTCTGGCTTCACGGTATCCCTTGCCACTGACAATCAAATTTCAAGTCCAAATGATTCAAAGCCAAGAATGCATGCCAGTAAAAGGACTGCTGAGATGTGTACAACTGCATCAGCCACAGATTACAAGGACCAAAGTAGCAAAGCAGCCAAACATGATACTGTCCCTGACCAGTGCCTGAAACAACCTACCACACACGACCTTAGCGAAGTTTGGAATTTAAAACATTTCAAGGAAGCACCTATTAAAGAGAGCCAGCCGGCAAAGGAAACTGTTTCATTGACGGTAAATGAATGAAAATCTCATAAATATCATTATCTCGAATGGTATAAAAACAGAAAACACAGCTTACTCAGCCGATCAGGCACTATAGAGAGAAACAAGATTAACGCTTGGGTCAATCACACTTGGTCTGAACTTTGAAAAATGAGACAAGAAGTTTGTTTTTAGTTGCAGAGGGGAAGCTGGATAGAAACTACAAATAGATTGCTGGAAACCAAGCTTGTTAGGGCTGACACAATTGCTTTCAATGCATTGTCCACAGATCTTAACTGCCCTGCTGAGAATGCCCAGTATTTACTGTTTTCATCTCAAATTTCTCGCATTTTTGTGTGTGTTTCAACAATTCTAATGGATTGTTTGTGCTTTGTTTTGAAGTTACTGAAAATAATGGTGATCGTTTAACTGTTTGGTTCTATCTGTTGTATGGTATTTCTCCAAAAACATACTATTACATGACGTAACTAAATTACAGCATCCATTCTCTGCCTGTGCTGCGATTTCTAGGTAGTATTGAGACATGTAAAATAATCTCAAGATATGTAGGATGGGTGACTTAGTATGAGTTTAGTTTACTGCCACTTGTACCGAGGTACAGTGAAAAGTTTTTGTTGCGTGCTAACCAGTCAGTAGAAAGACAATACGTGATTACAATCGAGCCGTCCAGTGTACAGATACACGATGAAGGGAATAGCGTGAATAATGTTTAGTGCAATATAAAGTCCGATCAAAGATAGTCCAGGGATTCCCGATGAGGTAGATAGTTGCTCAGGAATGCTCTCTAGTTGTTGGTTGGATGATTCAGTTGCCTGATAACATTTGTAATTGTTCTGCATAATTGGTCACAAGTATGCCTGAGTGAACAGTTAAAAATGTAACAGTATTTGGCAGAGGATATCCCTCCACATCAACCAAAGAGTTTGTGTGAATAATGGTCATTTGTATATGGTATCAGAGGCATTATGCAATCACCATAACCAAGCCCAGTTCTTTTTCTTACTTTCCCATCACACATTCCATGATTATGACCTGTACATGATTTTAATTTGAATCAAATATAACTCTTCATTTATATATTAGAAATAATGAACTGATTTGGTTTGGTTGTTCCAGGGACTTGGTTCCTGCCAATTATGAAAATCTTCTCTGTACCAGACAATGTGAGTTATTTGGCATCCCGTAAAAGGCAAACGAAGACTATTATCTGTAGTTTAGAGGATTAAGCTTCCCATATACAGAAGCTTGCTGACCATACGAAGGCGGTTGGTGTCGCAAATGTCATATTCCTATAAAATTGTTTGATTTGGTTTTATTTTTCAATAAGTTTAACTTAGATTTTTGCTTTGCAGAATCTTGGATTGTCATTTGGTAGGCAGATAAAAGTAAAACAAGATGAAATTTGCTATAAATAATGACCACGTGCTATTTTAAGACATTTGATCTCTCAATAGTTCGGCCAAACTATTATGTAATTAAAAGTTATTGTAGTAAAACAGTACAGAAGCAGACCATTCAGCAAACCAAGTCTTCGCCAGCTCTCAAGTACTTATCTACACCAATCCCATTTACAAGCATTTACTTCATGGCCTGCTGCACCTTGGTGATTCAACTGCTTGTCCACATCAGAATACTAAAACTCTCATTTGTTTGTTTGTTCCTGAGCTACAGCCAAAACGGTACACGATAGTGCGACAATTTTAGGCCCACCTTACTCACCGTCGTCCTTTTGGTGTTAATGGAAGAAGTTTCATTGAAATTGGTGTTATATTTTTTAAGTTATTCACATTTTTAAGTTTAAATCTATCTCCTAGGGAGGGAGGGGAGGGAGGATAAGGGGGGTTGAGGGGTATGGATTGGGGGAAGGGGGGGGAGGGGATGGGGGGAGGAGAGGGCTGCACCAATGCAGGAGAGGTTTGGGCCAACAGGTCCACTTGATCCAGTGTTTCTTAAATGTTGTAAGAGTACCTGCTTCCACTCTCTTCTTGGGCAATATGTTCCAGATTGGAACCAATCTCATGTATTCACCCCTAAACTGTTTATCCCTTATCCTAAACCTATGCCTCTAGTATCTGAGGGAAGTTGGCAAATTCTGGGTCTAAAATTAGCTTGGTGAAGGAGACAGAAGGGGGGGGGGGGGAAGCTAAAGGATTGTTTTTGTGATTGGAAACGTGTGATCAATGGTGTGCCACTGATATTAGTCCAGGTACCCTTTGTCATGTATATTAATCATTTGGGTATGAATGTAGGAGGTATGATTTGTACGTTTATAGGTGAAACAAAAATTGTTGGTGTCATTGAGAAGTGTCTTGGGTTGCAGGAAGATATTGATCAGTTGGTAAAAATGGGCTGAATGATGACAGATGGAATGTAATTCTTATAAGAGCAAGATGATGTACTTTGGGAGAACTAATAAGCTGAGGACATTGTGGTAGGTCCCAAGGCCCTATTGGGGAACTGGAGGGACCTGGTGATACAAGTCCAAGTATCCCAGAACAGGTAGATAGGGCTGGGAAAGATGCAAAGTGTTGGATTAACTCAGCGGGTCAGTCTGCATTGCTGGGGAATGTGGATGGGTGACATTTTGGGTTGAGACCCTCCTGACAAATGTCACCTATCTATGTCCTCCAGAGATACTACCTGACCCAGCACTCTGTTTTTTGTTTGTAAACTAGCGTCTGCAGTTCCTTGTGTCTAAATCAGGCCATGAGGAAGCCCTGCAGAAAACAAGCTTTAATTAGTCTGGGGATCAATTATAAGGACAGGGAAGTGGTGGTACAGCTTGATCACAAATGTGTGCAGTTCTGGTCACCACTCTGGGAAGGACATGATTGTACTGGAGAGAGTGCAGAGGAAATTCATCAGGAGGTTGCCTGGAGTGAACCACTTTTAGTGTGAGAAGAGACTGGATGGGCTGTGTCTCCCCCATCTCCACCTCCTGAAGCGGAGGAGGCTGAGAGGGGCAGCTAACAGAAGTATACAATAGTATATGGACACAGATGGGCTGGAGGTAGGAAGCTTTTCCACATAACAGGTGTCAAAAACTTGAGGACCGAGTTTTAAGGGAAAATAAATTTAGAGATCTGGGGCTGATTTTTATTTTCACCAGATTGTGGTTGGAATCTGAAACACACTGGTGGTTGGGTTTATGTAGAAGCAGGTACTTGCTACATTCCAAAATTATCTGAAGGGGCACTTGACATAGAAGGCCACAGACTAAGTACTGGTTCTGGGATTTGTGTAGATGGGTAATTAATGGTTGGCATATACATGGGTGGTTGAAGGGTGTGTTGTATAACTCCAGGCCCTGATGACTACATTCTGCCTTTTAATCTGCTTCCTCTGTTATTATTTTGGCTGTGATCAGATTTCTACGAATATTGTGGTAGATGACCTTTATTAATGTATTTAGCAGTTTATATGATAACCTAACAGCAGATTTGTTATTCACACATGATTAATTTATGCTCTTCTGTTATCCAGTGCCATAAAATTAAAAGCTTGTCTCAAAGAACACCTCCTTCGTTCTGGTATTAACTGCAAACACAAATTGCCTCATTTGGAGTAAACGGTTCCTGTTCTGATTACAACAACAAATTACAACAACATTGTAAATTATTCATTACAATGAGATCCAATGTGATTTGCAAAACAACACATTGTTAAATTCAATACTAAGTCTGGAAGATGGTAATCTCGGGTAACACACTTTCTCTGTTTATATTAGAACTGATCTCCTCTGATAATGATAAAGATTGACATATTCCCCTTTATTTTTCCTTAAAGGATCATTCAGCTAATAAAGATAATCTTTTTGAGATTCATCAAGCAAGGCTGAAGGCTTGCAGAGCTTTGATGGCAACCAGGGCATCACCAAGGGCCCTCCATCTTGACCCAGAGTTCATCAATGCCCCAGAGGACAAGACTCTTGGTTTGGAAAAACTCGAACACAGTCTTGAATGTTTCCTTGCGAATGAAGAGCAGTGTCGGATTGTTTTATCAGAAGGACAAACCACGGTCAAAAGTGTTCCAGTGGCTATTGCGTTTCCTACCCATCTTCGTTCAGTGCCTGAGGTAGGTTCTGGGCTTTGTAATATGGTCAATGTGATTAACAGAATAAGCCGAGAGCCTACAACTGAAATTGCTGCTTTTTGTTGCTGCTTCTGGGATTAATTCTAACGTCAAAAGAATCTGTTCCTTTTAGCACATAATATGCCTTTTCATTTGTCTTGATTGTCATAGTTGATTTTGTTTTATTTTGCCTCAGACTGTAATGTCATCAGGATATCTCATCCCATTGCCACAGCAATCATCTTACAGTAATTCAAGTGACAGATCTCCTGAAATGAAAGACAATTCTGTGGCCTCACCAGAACATCAGCTTTATCATTCTCCATTATCAGGTATCCACAGAAAACCACTCTTCTCGAATCTGTATAACATCTTCCTTTGAGGGAAGAGATGCTATAGCAGTCCTTGCAATTTAAAAACTTCAACTAATTTCTGAAATCCTCATCACATCTCTTGCTCTTCAGGTCTGATAATTCTGTTTGATTTTGTGGCTTTAATCCTTTCTCACTTTGATTATCATCGTTCACTCAATTTTGTTTTGCTCTCTTCACATCTACTCTCTTGAATGTCTGCTTAGTGTCACTTCTTTGACACTGTCTAAAGATGAAAATGCATATGCTGCATAGTGCAGTGTTTGCTAATTCCAGTATCGTCGATATCTGTCAGATTAAATTGCATTGCATGGTCTAAGAAAAATGTACAGGGTACATTCTTTTGCTGCTGCTTGGGCCTTTAAAGTGCAGTTATTATCTGGTTAAAATCTTGACTATATTACAATGGCTTAAAACATATTAATTCTAGCTTTGGCAATAAGCATTTAAAATGCTCTTTTTCTTCTCTAGGCATTACACCAATAATGACTTCGGATTTCTCTCCAGCTAATTTACCTGCCACTCATATCACCCCTTTGAAAGTGCCTTATGCCGTGGCTGTTCCTTCTTCAGTAGCCTCCCTTCCTGTCGTGAGCCAAGCTAACATATCGTCATTTGCTTCTTCAAGTCATCGTTTCCAGAGTCACAGCCCCAGCCCGGGAATCTTGAATTTCACTCTGCAGAATCTCGGTTTAATCAATCCAGGAATGCACTTTTCAGTGAGTCAGGGACCGCCAATGATGACTGCCTCGCCAGAGCAAGCTGGTTCCCTCGCATCACGCACAAATCTTCAACAAGGAAAGATGATCTTTGTTAAACCTCATCACCAGCCTATAGCATTGTTTAGTTTACCACAGGTGAGCTGTCATTCCAATGCACAAAGCTACAGCTAATATATTAAAATAAATTTAACGTTTCTTTTGATTCAAGTGGTAGCCTGCCAAAGCGTTCAGATTTTCTTAAGAAAACCTTATTAAAACACCATTTATCGATAAATAATTATTCAATTTCTTACTTATGAGGTAAGGCTTCACTTGAAATTGTCAGTAGGGTGACAATAGATCCATTGTATGAATAGAGATGGGTTGATGATGGAATCGGAAAAGAGATAAGCAGAATGCTTTGTGCTTGAGAAATTGTGTTCAACAAGTTTGAGTTTTTTTAAGAAATGACCAAGAATATTGGCGGAGGCAGTGCAGTAGACATTATCTACATGCACTTTAGCAAGGTGTTTGACAAGGGACAGCACAGTGACCTGGTCTGGAAGGTTAGATCACATGGATCCAGGTCGAGCTGACCAACTGGAAAATTGGCTTGAAGAGAGGAGATGTTGGTATAGTGTTGAAGAGGACATGGGGTGCCACAGGGTTCGATGCTGGGCCTTTTATTTTGGGTCCTTTCGAGGTTACGGACACCCAACATCTGTATAGCTTGCCCATCCATCAGAATTTACTGGCTGCTGTGGAGATGCAGGCATCTTTTGCAAGTGGAAACTCAATGTTGCAATATCATTGCATCTTGCAGTGAAATCTGGGCGAGTAGAAAGCCCCGGTTTAACTACACTTTGCTCTTGGTTGGTCTATGTTTTTACTTTAATATATTGATGGGCTGCCGCATTTCTGACTTACAAACTGTTCAGTTTATGAGCAGTTCTCGAGAGCAGAACCCTGTCAACCTGGGGAGAAGCATTGGCTGTGTTAACGATTTGGATGTGAAGGGAACTGGCAAGGTTAGTAGATTTGTGAATCACACTAAGTGCTGGTATGGTAGACAGTGAAGAGGGTTAGCTCAGATTATAATGGGATCTTGATCAACTGGCTCGTTTGTCTGAGGAATGGCAGATTGTGTTCAATTTGGATAAATGTGAGGTATTGCATTTGGTAAGACAAACTAGGGCAGAATGTACAGTAATTGGTAAGGCTCTGGGGAGTGTTGTAAATCAGAGGTAGGCAGGTTCCCTAAAATTGGTGACATCGATACAGAATGGTGAAGAAAGTATTTTGCAAACTTACCTTCATTGGCAAGGGTATTGAGTGCAGAGGTTGGGATATCATGCTACAGCTGTGCAAGACGTTGGTGAGACCACACTTGAGTATTTTGCGCAGTTGACTACCCTGCTGGAGGCTTGATGTTGTTAAACAAAAGGATGCAAAAAAGGATTTGAAGATGTTACTGAATTAGGAAGGTTTGAATTACAAGGAGTGGCTGGGTAGACTGTCAATAGACAATAGACAATCGTTTTACCCACGGGTGTAGGATACTGAGGTGTGACCTTAGAGGTTTATAAAAGCATGCATGGCAGAGATGGGGTGAATAGTCACTTACCCATGGTAGGGAAGTCTAAAACTAGAGGGCATCATTTACAAATTCAATGTTAGCATTTATGTCAAGAGGACTGGAATACATAAACAGAGATGTAATGCTGAGACTATGTCTGGTCAGGCCACATTTGGAGTACTGTGAGCAAATCTGAGGAAGGATGTGCTGGCTCTGGAGAGGATCCAGAGGAGGTTTACAAGAATGATTCCAGGAATGAGTGGGTTAGTATAAGGTGAGCATTTGATAGCACTGAGCCTGTACTCACTGGAGTTTAGAAGGGGGGACCTAATTGAAACTTACAGAATAATGAAAGGCATAGATAACGTGGATGTGGAAAGGATGTTGTAAACCGACATCTGCAGTTGCTTGTTTGTACATGAATAGGAAAGATTTGGAAGTACATGAGCCAGGCACAGACATGTGATCAACTTGGTTGGGAGACTGCTGTAATTTAATTAATAAAGCAATTCCAAACTCTTTAATAAAACTTAATAATAAAGAATCTCTCGATTCTGCAGCCTGGTGTGCCAGCCACTGCTGAAGATGCTCAATCCATCAGTCGGGAGAACTTTTTCCGTACTCCAGGGCGTCCATCATCAGCTTCTATCCTGTCGTCATTATCTACTGTTGTCTCTAATGGCAGCAGCAATAGCCCTCAAGGAAGTGTGCATCTTCCTCAACGGAAGCTCAAAGTCTGCACTGAAGATTTCCAATGACTTTGAAGCATTTGCCATATTCAAAACGGTCTGAAATTCTCACTGCATTACTAGGTTCAGAAAAAAATCTGAGTAGATTCTAAATGTGTAACGCATAATTTGCGTTTAATTCTTTTTTTATACATGTGTTACCTGGCAGTGCATATTGCTCTAAAAAATTGTATTTGAAGAAAAGTTTACATTGTACCAATGTGACTGTTAACAATGGCCATAGTTAACAAAACTGGTCTTCTGCCTAAGCAGAATAAAACCACAGTGATAGAGTAATATGTTTAAACATGGCATAACAATTACAAGGAACATTCACTTTGCACACAAGACATGAAAGACATACTAGGATGAATACTATCCTACCTTGAAATTGGCCGATTGTGCCAGTATCTAAGTGGCATAACCATTTGCACACATGAGCTGCAAACTTAGTGGATTCCATGAACGTCAACCATTGGGCATGTTATTTGGTAGAGGTGTATAAATAGTACTGAACCTCCTCCATTGAGAACACTAGCCGTTCATTGTTACTACACAACGCTGTCAGTAGAAAACAAGACGACACAGAACATCTATTTGGAGGAGAAAAAATTGTATGGCTGTATTTGACAAAATGTGATCATAGGAGAAAAGACACAAGTACTGTAACCTGTACATAGCGCTATATTTATATTACATTGAAGCATTAATTTTAAATGGAATTAAATTTCAAATTGGTATACTTATTCAATTGTCTCTTGTAAAACCAGTCTAAGCAGGTACTGTGAACTGTAGTTTGTAATGATTTCTTGTCGCTAAAACAATTAAATCTTAAAATGTAGAACTCCAAGAAGATGGCAAGTAATCTTTGTGTTAGTTCAATCAAGATTCTGTCTTAATTATTTGAAATTTATTTATATTCATGTATGCTGTTCTGTATTGTGGCAGTTTCAGAATAAATCTGTACAGTTTTTAATAACTTCTACACAATAAGTGATTCTTGCTATTGGTCTAATTTTAACAAGAATTTAAAGGATGAAGCATGTGCCAATTTTTTTTAAATTGCCAGCAAAACTATGCGGCAAATGTTTTTTGAGACTGCAGTTCAACGTAATTGCTATCAAATGGTAAAGAATCACAAAACAAACCTGACCTTTTTGTCAAATCAAGAGATGTGTTAATAATGATATTTAAATGGAGTTATATGAATTCCAAGCCGTGTTATCCTTTGCATCACAAACTTCCTCATTTATTCTCAGCTGAAGAAGTGTCTTTACATGGTTTGAATCTCACACAGAAGTGATAAATAGATTTGAATCAGATCACATAATTATTAATCAAGGCAGGTCCCCCATGAAGGGACTGGATTATAAACAGTCTCATTGTCTACTCACCCAGCAAACAGGCCTGCTTCCTTTATTGTCATTACTTTTTTGCATATCTTTCATTTGTTCTATATCTCTCTACATCACCATCTATCTCTTGTTTCCCTTTCCCGTGACTCTCAGCCTGAAGAAGGGTCTCGACCTGAAACGTCATCTATTCCTTTTCTCCAGAGACGCTGCCTGACCTGCTGAAACTAGACATATGATCCTCTCCCCTGACTCTCAGTCTGAAGAAACACTGTACAGACTGTGCCCATAATCTGGATGGAACCCGGGTCTCTGGCACTGTAAGGCAGCAACTCTACTGCTGTACCACTGTACCGTCATAATTTCTCTGTTTGATTTCAGTGCCATCGGACAGTAGTCATTAAGGCACGCTCCCTTGTTTTTCTTTGGTGCCAGCATAGTGTTCATTTTGAAGCAGGTGACGACCTCAGAACGGAGTCGGGAGGTTAAAGATGTCCACAAATACTCATGTTCGCTGGCCCACACAGTTTTCTGAGGACACAACTGGGGACTCGATCTGTTCCAATTGCCTTCGTCAGCTTCACTCTCAGAAAGGCCGATCTGACACTTGCAACAGTGACTGTTGTTAGTTGCTGCGGTTTTACAGCAATACATTGAAACTTCAACACACAAAAAAAATCACTCTGGACAATTCATGTCAGAACAACTCGATGGACCCTGAAACTTAAAATAGATTTAACAATGTCCCTCAATGAATCCTAAGGGAAATGGAGGACTTCACAAATCACTTTCCAAAAATAACCATGCCCTCAGCCTGCACTTATTTTCTGTTTGTAGGTCACTTCTATCTTTTACTTGGCTCATTTATAATTTCTGACACATGGATTCATCCTGGGCTTTGTCAGGGGCTATTTTAAATTCAAAGTTTGTCACATCACAGGATGTCTGACCCAGAGACCTCCCAGTCAGTCCGAGCGAAGATATTTAAAGTGGACCGTGTCACCTACGTGGGAAAACGCCAGACGATACAATTACTCCAGCAGTGCTCACGGGGACTAGATCCTGTTCCGATTCCGGTAAGGTAAATCAATGCTATTGCTGGGTCAATTTTCTCAAGAGTTAATGGTAATGACTAATTTGATCTAAACTTCTTTTTATCATAGTTTGGTTTAGTTTATTATTGTCAAGTGTACCGAAGTAAGAATTTCAGTGTTTTATCGGGGACATATGACAATAAAACACTCTTGACTCTTGAGAAGCTTTTTTTGTTGCTATCCAGTCAGTGGAAAGACCATACAATCACATTTTACAATCAAGCCGTGTACAGATGCAGGATAGTTATAACGTCTAGTGCAAGATAAAGTCCAGTAAAGAATGATTAATGATAGTCCCGAGAGTCTCCAATGAGGTAGGTGGTAGGTCAGAACCGCTCTTTAGTTGGTGATAGGATGGTTCAGTTGTCTGATAACAGCTGGGAAGAAATTGTCCCAGAATTGAATCTGGAGGTCTGTGTTTTCAAACTTCTGTACCTCGCTTGATGGGAGAAGGGAGAGCGATCGGGGTGAGACTGGTCCTTGATTATACAGGTGGTCTTGCCAAGGCAGCCTGAAGTGTACCGCTTTACCTCCTGTGGAATGAACGAGCTCCTAGTTCTACAACTTGGAGTCCAATGCTTTAATTACCTATTGTTCTGTTGCGCAAAACTTTTTTTTAATTGAAAATCAGTCACAGCAACTCATTGTTCATTCTGAACTTTGACTAATCACTGGTTGTTGACATACATTAACTTTGACAGCGTGTAATTCAAAACCAGATTGTTCTGAAATTGGCAGTAGCTGCCAGTCAAGAATTATGCTGCCAATTTGCGCCCAGATCTCAAATACCTTCCCTCAATTAGCACTTTTTACTCTTGTTTTTTTTCTTTGGTATTGTGTGACCCTGGGAGAGAACGGAGATTGCAAACAGTTTCATTTTGTGGGACAATTTTGTGTGCTTTCTCTGAGGACGTGGAAGTAGTTGATGCGTTAAAGTGCAATGACAACATTTAAAAGACATTTGGACAGGTGCATGGATAAGAAAGGTTTATTGGGATATGGGACAAACGCAGGCAGCTGGGACTAGCTTAGTCGCATGGTATCTTGGTCGGCATGGATGAGTTGGGCCAAAGGGCCTGTTTCCATAATGTAAGACTCCATAACTCTGACGTACAGAGAGACTTTAACATGCACACCCCCTAGCAAGGAGAAGTAGACTTTGCCCACCAAGTGCACGCCGACAAGCAATTACTCCATACACTATCCTACACACACTCGGGACAATTTTACCACTTAGCAATACCAATGAACCTACAAACTTGTGCATCTGGGATGTGGGAGGAAACCGGAGAAAACCCACGTGGTCACAGAGAGAACATACAGACTCTGTAAAGACAGCTCCCGTAGTCCGGATCAAACCCGGGTCTCTGATGCTGTTGGGCAGCAACTCTACTGTTGTGCTGCCCATAAGCTAAAGCAAACGGTGAACTTAATTGGGAAAAGCCATTCAATGGCTTTGTTGGTGAATATTTCTTTACATGGCTGAAACTTAGCCAGTGTTCCTCCTCCTCTAGATTATATTAAAGCAATGCCTGATGAAGGAAGTTGTTTGTAATTGGAAACGTAAACGAATCAAGTTTTGTTGTGATGCCTCCGATCCTGGATAGTTTTCCAACAGTCACCATCGGTACTTGCATGAATAAAAATAATTTCAGCGGGGTTCTAAAAGGCACACAGTACCGCTCGAGTTGCAAACAAAGGGACGTTTTAAGAGGGGAGAGTTGAGAAACTATTATTACTGAAACGTGAGTGGAATTTTTAAAGGAAAGAAGAAAAAAATTAACTAGTCAAATTTTTTTTCTTTCCTTTAAAAATTCTCGCGTTTCAGGAATAATAGTTTCTCACCTCTCCCCTAAGTTTCAAGTATTATGATGCTGACTACTATAGAAGGGTGGAGGACAAATGGCAGAGTTATATGGTGCCCATTAGAAAAAGCTACTTATAATCTGAGAGATAAATATGATTTCTTTTTGAAACTTTGGAACCCATTCACTTTAAAACTAGGATTAAGAATTGGAAATATTTAATTTCAGGATTGTTTTGATACCCCTAAAAAGAATTTAATAAGAAATTAGCCAGAAGTGTTTCCTTCTTGTCTCCAGGTTCCCTCTTTCTTCTTTCTTTCTTTCTTTCCTTTTTAAATTTTTTTATTTCTTTATCTTTCTTCTTCTTTCTTCTTCTCCTTTTTTAATTTTTTTCTAATTGGGGGAGGGGGGTTGTGGGTGGGGAGATAATACAGAACAATACAGGTATAATCGAATTTAAATGTATAATCGAATTTATAATGTAGGTACCATCGCGTACTATGAGTTCATACATGTATTTGTTTTGTTAAAATTTAAATTAAATTTAAATTTAAAAAAAAGTATTATGATGCTGACTACTATAGAAGGGTGGAGGACAAATGGCAGAGTTATATGGTGCCCTTTTGCAATGTCCATTTTTGTCCACATTAAGGCACCTTCAAACGGTATAAAGTAACCAAATCCACATGGTGCTGGTGAGTTGAACAAGAAGATCAGACCCTGAATCTGAGTATAAAATTATGAGGCACAGATAGGATAGATAGTCTGAACCTTTTTTTCCCTAAGGCAGCACAGTGGCACGACCACAGAGTTGCTGCCTTACAGCACCAGAGACCCGGGTTCGATCCTGACTATGGATGCTGTGTACGGAGTTTGAAATATTCTCCCTGTGACATCGTGGGTATTCCCCAGGTGCTCTGGTTTCCTCCTACATTCCAAAGACACGCAGGTTTGTAGGTTAAGTGGCTTCTGTAAATTGCCCCGAGTGTGTACGATGCAAAGCTGGGATAACGTACAACTAGTGTAATGGTGATCGTTGGTCGGCATGGACTGTGGCCGAAGGGCCTGTTTCCACACTGCATCTTGAAACTAAACTAAATATCAAAGACTCGAGGGCATAGCTTTAAGGTGAAGTGGGGCAAGGTTTAAAGGGGATGTGCTGGGCGAGTATTTTTACTCAGAGGCTGGCGAGTGGCGAGTGCCGAGAACGCACTGCGGCGGGTGGTGGTGGAAGCAGATACGATAGTGGCATTCAATAGACAATAGGTGCAGGAGGAGGCCATTCGGCCCTTCGAGCCAGCGCCGCCATTCAATGTGATCATGGCTGATCATTCAGGAGGCTTCGAGCTAGACACATGAGTATGCAGGGAATGGAGAGATATGTATCATGTGTAGGCAGAGGAGATTAGTTGAACTTGGCTTCGTGTTCGACACCGACATTGTGGGCCAAACAACCTGTACCTGGGCTGCACTGTTCCATGTTCTACTGGGTCAACTAAGAACAAGATGCCCGGCTAGATTATGTATCCTGGCAACATCCACTAGTTATGCAAAGGGGATCATTGGAGCCAAGTAAGACTGGCAAAGCCGTAGGACTGCAGTTCAACAATGTCTCTCGTGAGTGAGACATAAATTTGATTTTCGCCAAGATGTAATTAGCTGCAGAGGATATACGACTAGGTGTAGTTCAGTTGATCTCACTAATTTGTTTGCATCAAGTTGCACTGCAGGCTCAGTGTTATTACACTGAAGCTCCGAGCTATGTACGAACCTTGGGTCAATCCACGCGAGTGACCCCACATGTAGGAAGGAACTGCAGATGCTGGTTTACACTGAAGATAGAAACAAAAAGCTGGAGTAACGCAGCGGGTCTGGCAGCATCTCTGGAGAAGAAGAATAGGTGACGTTTCGGGTCGAGACCTTTCTTCAAACCACATATGTACAGTTCCAATAAGTGTTACAAATTAAAGGAACTTTGATTATTTGATTTTGTTGCCTGGGTTACCTTAACCCTTGCAGCCTCACAGCCATAAGACATAGGAGTAGAATTAGGCCATTCGGCCCATTGAGTCTGCTCCACCATTCAATCATGCCCGATCTATTTTTTTTTATTCTCAACCCCATTCTCCTGCCTTCTCCCTGTAACCTTTGACACCCTTACTAATCAAGAACCCATCAATCTTCACTATAAATATACCCAATGACTTGGCCTCCACAGCTGTCTGTGGCAAAGAATTCCACAGATTCACCACCTTCTGACTAATGAAATTCCTACTCATCTCCATTCTAATGGTACTTCATTTTATTCTGAGGCTGAGGCCGCTGATCCTAGACTCTCCCACCAGTGGAAACATCCTCTCCACATCCACTCTATCCAGGCCATTCATTATAAGGTAGGTTTCAATGAGATCCCTCCCTCATCCTTCTAAACTCCAGTGAGAACAGGGCCACAGCTTTCAAACGCTCCTCATACGTTAACCCAATCGTCCCTGGACAACCTTCTCTGGACACTCCTCTCCAATGCCAGCACATCAGATGTGGGGCCCAAAGCAACGTTAAATCATTCCTGTGCAAGATTGACTGCTTGGATAACGTGTAGAGGTGCTAGAAATGGGTGATATTTTAAATATTACTTATCGACTCTGAGCGTTTTAAGAAAGTGTAAATGGTTGGCAACTTTCTCAACCCCCATCTGAATCCGACAACGCGCTAACAAAATTTAGAAATGAGGAACGGCAGAAGCTGTTTTACAAAAAAAGACACAGATGAGACTGACAGAGGGCCCCGACCCAAAATGTCACCTTTTCATGTCCTCTTGAGATGCTTCCTGACCTGCTGAGTTACTCCTGCACGCTGCGTCTTTTTACTTCACTTACTTCCATTCTTGCTATGGAGGGCGTGCAGCGTAGGTTCACTAGGTTAATTCCCGGAATGGCGGGACTGTCGTATGTTGAAAGGCTGGAGCGATTGGGCTTGTATACACTGGAATTTAGAAGGATGAGGGGGGATCTTATTGAAACATATAAGGTAATTAGGGGATTGGACACATTAGAGGCAGGAAACATGTTCCCAATGTTGGGGGAGTCCAGAACAAGGGGCCACAGTTTAAGAATAAGGGGTAGGCCATTTAGAACGGAGATGAGGAAGAACTTTTTCAGTCAGAGAGTGGTGAAGGTGTGGAATTCTCTGCCTCAGAAGGCAGTGGAGGCCAGTTCGTTGGATGCTTTCAAGAGAGAGCTGGATAGAGCTCTTAAGGATAGCGGAGTGAGGGGGTATGGGGAGAAGGCAGGAACGGGGTACTGATTGAGAGTGATCAGCCATGATCGCATTGAATGGCGGTGCTGGCTCGAAGGGCTGAATGGCCTACTCCTGCACCTATTGTCTATTGTCTATTGTATTGTAAAATCCGCTCCAAAGTTGTACAGGTGTGGAGCTTAATTGGCTTCGGTAAAATTGTAAATCGTCCTTCGTGTGTGTAGGATAGTGTATTGTGCGGGGATCGCTGGTCGGCGCGGACTCAGTGGCCTGAAGGGTCTGTTTCTGCGCTGTATCTCTAAACTAAACTAAACTAATAATTTCTGTTTCAGAAGTTGTACATCTCATGTTCTTATTTCCCTTTGATTTTTTGTTCTTGTAAATGATCCATCCCTCTGTACTCAATCAAGAAAAAAAATCTTTTTATTCAACTTAAATTAAAGCTCATTTTATTGCAGCAGTTTCAGACTTTGAAAATGTTTCTGGAAATTGACTGCAACATTTAAGAGGCATTCGGACAGATACTTAAATAGAGGCACAACAAACTGCAGATGCTGGTTTACAAAAAAACGACCAAAAGTGCTGGAGTAACTGCAGGTCAGGCAGCACCTCTGGAGAACATGAATAGGTGACGTTTTGGGTCGGGACACTTCTTTAGACTTAAATAGGGCAAGGCATGGAGGAATTACAGTCCTAATGTGGATTACAGTCCTAGTATAGATGGGCTGAAAGGTCTGTCTGGACATGGTGGGCCTGATTCTTTATCGTACAACTCTATGACTCCATGGAGACCCAAGCCTGTAGTTAAAACCTCAATAGGTCATGGCCTCAGAATTAAAGGACGTTCCTGTTGGAAGGAGATGAGGACAAATTTGTTTGGTCAGAGGGTGGTGAATCTGTGGAATTCATTGCCACAAAAGGCTGTGGAGGCCAAATCAATGCATATGTATAAGGCAGAGATAATAGACAATAGACAATAGGTGCAGGAGTAGGCCATTCAGCCATTCGAGCCAGCACCGCCATTTAATGCGATCATGGCTGATCACTCTCAATCAGTACCCCGTTCCTGCCTTCTCCCCATACCCCCTCACTCCGCTATCCTTAAGAGCTCTATCCAGCTCTCTCTTGAAAGCATCCAACGAACTGGCCTCCACTGCCTTCTGAGGCAGAGAATTCCACACCTTCACCACTCTCTGACTGAAAAAGTTCTTCCTCATCTCCGTTCTAAATGGCCTACCCCTTATTCTTAAACTGTGGCCCCTTGTTCTGGACTCCCCCAACATTGAGAACATGTTTCCTGCCTCTAATGTGTCCAATCCCCTAATTATCTTATATGTTTCAATAGATAGATAGATTCTTGATTAGTACAGGTGTCAGGGGTTATGGGGACAAGGCAGGAGAATGGGGTTAGGAGCGAGGGAGAGATAGATCAGCCATGATTGAAAGGTGGAGTAGAATTGATGGGCCAAATGGCCTAATTCTACTCCTATCACTTATGAACTTATATATTCCTCTTTGCTGTATTCCTTCATTAACAGCTTGCAGCCAGCAAATGTTGAAACTCTATGCACAACATTGGTATTCAGGGAAAGTTCTTGAATCCTGAAGTGCCTTCCAGCTCTTTGAAGTTTGCACTTGGCACCTTGAATAAATTAAGAACTGCAGTTATTTCCTTGACAGAGCCAAATGGAAAAATACATTTGCAGAAGAAATATTTAGGGGATTGAAGTACCGCAATTAAATTTGAGAAGGCCAGATTATAAATAGGGAAAGGAACATATTTTTGCAGCCTGGTATATTTATAACGGGAGAATAATTTTGTCATCAGGGCTATTTATTACCCTCAGTGTACCTTTATTTACAATGTGTTTCATCATTTATCATCAGATTGTCTTCTTGTTAAGTCGGGGATGCTATTTTACATGTGTTGGAACTGGATAGACACAAAAAGCTGGAGTAACTCAGCGGGACAGGCGCCTATTTTGCATTCTTTTCTAAGCTACCAAGATCCAGTATTGTCATGAGCACTGCGGATAATGTATCTGGTTTGAGGTTTTAGGATGAAATTTATACTCCTGATGCGCTCCTCTTTACTGGAAAGAATGCTTGTCACATGAGCTGGAAATTATCTTAGCTGTTATATGCCTTGGGCCAAATCCTATTGAAGTGCTTGCTGTTTCGGTTTACCGGTTGGGGGGCGGGGGGGGGGGGGTCCTGTGCTGGGACAGTGCCTGTGCCTTTGGAAGCCGCTACATCCTTAGAAGGCTTAGGAAGTTCGGCATGTCCCCTCCACCTCTCATCAACTTCTACAGGTGCACCAAAGAAAGCTTTTTATCGGGATGCATCACAGCTTGGTTTGGGTACAGCTCCATCCAAGACCGCAAGAAATTGCAGCGAATTGTGGACGCAAACCAACCTGCCTCCCATTGACTCCACTTATACCTCGCACTACCTCGGCAAGGCCAGCAGCATAATCAAGGACCAGTCGCACCCTGGCCACTCCCTCTTCTCCCCTCTCCCATCAAAAGGCAAAGAAGTGTGAAAACACTCACCTCCAGATTCAGGGACAGTTTCTTCCCAGCTGTTATCAGGCAACTGAATCATCCTACCACAACCAGAGAGCAGTGCTGTGCTGGTGACCCTCGGACTATCCTTGATCGGACTTTGCTGGCTTTAGCTGGCTATTCCCTTATCAACTCCGAACTTTTTAAGAAAATGTAAATGGCTGGCAGCTTTCTCAAAATCCACCTGAATCAAACAACTCACTAACAAACTAAACTCCATTGTAAACATGTACTGTCTTTCCGCTGAAGATGGACACAAAAAGCTGGAGTAACTCAGCGGGTCAGGCAGCATCTCTGGAGAGAAGGAATGGGCGACGTTTCAGGTCGAGACCCTTGTCTTTCCGTTGACTGGATAGCACACAAAAAGAGCTTTTCACTGTACCTCGGTACACGTGACAGTAAACTAAAGTGGAAGCATATATAAACATTTATATACAGAATGCTGCAGTAACTCAGAAGGGTTACTGAAGAACTGAAGAAGGGTCTCGACCCGAAACGTCACCCATTCCTTCTCTCCCGAGATGCTGCCTGACCTGCTGAGTTACTCCAGCATTTTGTGAATAAATACCTTCGATTTGTACCAGCATCTGCAGTTATTTTCTTATACTAAGCATTTATATAGGTGCATGGATAGAATAGGTTTAGAGGGATATGGGCCAAATGCAGGCAGGTGGGATGGGTTTCGATGGGGCGTGTTGGTCAGCATAGGCAGGTTGGGCTGAAGGGCCTGTTTCTGTAATGTGTGACTCTATGGAAGGAGTGACTCATTTATGTGTAACATAATCAGCATCAGTTCCACAGCAGCCTTCTGAGGCCGAGTGTTTTCGGGGGAAAAACGTCATTCGCACCGTGTCACTGGGGCTTTTGACCCAGCTATTCCTGATCCCTTATCAAGGTATTCCAGATATCGCCCTTTCTTCTTTCACTGATAGCGCAGGGGGATCGGGCATGATGACAGACTCAATCCCACCAGCCCGGCTGTCAATGCTATCTTATCGCCGCTATGAGATATCGACTTTCTTTTCTCCGTGAAAGAAAGCAGCAGCTGTGCCCCTGAAAATTAATGTTCCCTAAAGGATCGCAGCGTTTTAGAGGTAAAACAATCAAACCCATCGTACAAAATCCCAGACTGTGTTATTGGCTTAAAACAGATCTTTTGCTAAGGTTAACAATAGACAATAGGTGCAGGAGTAGGCCATTCGGCCCTTCGAGCCAGCACCGCCATTCAATGTGATCATGGCTGATCATTCTCAATCAGTACCCCGTTCCTGCCTTCTCCCCATACCCCCTGACTCCGCTATCATTAAGAGCTCTATCTAGCTCTCTCTTGAATGCATCCAGAGAATTGGCCTCCACAGGCAGAGAATTCCACAGATTTACAACTCTATGACTGAAAAGGTTTTCCCTCATCTCCGTTCTAAATGGCCCACCCTTTATTCTTAAACTGTGGCCCCTGGTTCTGGACTCCCCAACATTGGGAACATGTTTCCTGCCTCTAATGTGTCCAATCCCTTAATAATCTTATATGTTTCAATAAGATCTCCTCTCATCCTTCTAAATTCCAGTGTCTACAAGCCCAGTTGCTCCAGTCTTTCAACAGTCCCGCCATTCCGGGAATTAACTTAGTGAACCTTCGCTGCACTCCCTCAATAGCAAGAATGTCCTTCCTCAAATTTGGAGACCAAAGCTGCACACAGTTCTCCAGGTGTAGTCTCACTCGGGCCCTGTACAACTGCAGAAGGACCTCCTTGCTCCTATACTCAACTCCTCTTGTCATAAAGGCCAACATGCCATTAGCTTTTTTCACTGCCTGCTGTACCAGCATGCTAACTTTAAGAGTTAGCTAACAATGCTAACTCTAAGCTAACAGTTTAGCTTAGAGATACAGCACAAAAACAGTCTCTGCGATCCACCGAGACCGCATTGATCAGCGATCACCCCGTACACTAACACTATCCTACACACACTAGGGACAATTTACAATTTTCACCAAAGCCAAATTAACCTACAAACCTGTACGTCTTTGGAGTGTGGGAGGAAACCGGAGCACCCGGAGAAAACCCACACAGGTCACGGGGAGAACGTGCAAACTCCACACAGACAGCACCCATGGTCACGATTGATCCCGGGTCTCTGGCGTGGTAGGCTGCAACTCTACCGCTGCGCCACCGTGCCGCTCTGATGGCTTTTTATGGTTCACGACTTAATTCTCAACCAAATCCGTTTTGAAAATAAGCAATATGTTTAAGACGCAGATAGACACAAAGTGCTGGAGTAACTCAGCGGGTCAGACAGCATCTCTGGAGAAAAAAAAGATGGGTGACATTTCGGATCGGGACCCCCCTTTTGACTGAAAGTAGGAGGCCGGAGGGGGGAAGGTGAAGACCTGGAGGCCTGAAAGGCAAGTCTGACGATGGGTCCTGACCCAAAACATCACCCATCCTTTTTGCATCAGAGATGCTGCCTGACCCGCAGAGTGGGACGAAGAGCCTGTTTCTACGCTGTATCTCTAATGTCTAAAGTCTAAACTCAGTGGGTCAGGCAGCATCTCTGGAGGACATCCATAGCTCTTAGGGCTAACGGAATCAAGGGATATGGGGAGAAAGCAGGAACGGGGTACTGATTTTAGATGATCAGCCATGATATTGAATGGCGGTGCTGGCTCGATGGGCCGAATGGCCTACTCCTGCACCTATTTTCTATGTTTCTTATGACATGGATAGGTAACATTTTGGGTCAGGACCCTTCTTCAGACTGTTATATAAAACAACTTGCCATTGGATTAAAGTGTACGCGAATGCTCATCAAAAACTTTGAAAAAAGGATTAAATTACAACAGTAAACCCTTTTGTAAAGTTTTCCACATTTTCATAAAGATTCCCTTGATTGTATTTTAATGGAGAAAATTCTTGCGGCAAATTATAAAATATTCATTGGTTTATTTCTGGAACTCTTAACTAATCTTGAGCTCTCCTGAGCACATGATTTCTTTGTCCTTCCTTAACGCCCCCATTAATAAAACACATTAAAATAGCACAGTTATCCTAAGACACTGTATGAATTCTAATTATGGGCTATAATGGGATAGGAACTGTGAGAGTAAATTATAAAAGACTGTAGACAACAGCAATCTGACAATGAATTGTTGGACAATATCAGTTTGACAGACTGATTATTTACAGCATTCACAGACCCAGAGATAGAAAAAGGACTGAGAATGTGGGAAGAAAATATTTGTAATGTTGGCATTTTAAGTTGTGGCTATATGCAAAATAAAGTTGAATCAATTGTTCAGGGAATTGAACGATATAAATAATTGCCACAGGACTGAGTTTCTGAAGTTTTTTTTGCAGTAACGTATATTTATTTTACTAGTAAATTCAAATACTGTAGACGATGTTTGGATACAAATGGGCATGAAACGCAATACAATACTGGTAACCATCACACAAACCAAACTCCCTTCTATTGACTCCATTAACACCTCACGCTGCCTCGGCAAGGCCAGTAGCATAATCAAGGACCAGTCGCATCCTGGCCTCCTCCCCTCTCCCATCGGGCAAAAGGTATAGAAGTGTGAAAAGGCACACCTCCAGATTCAGGGAAAATTCTTCCCAGCTGATATCAGGCAACAGAACCATCCTACCACAACCAGAGAGCAGTCCAGAACTACAATCTACCTCATCGGGGACCCTTTTAATCAGACTTTACTGGCTTTACCTTGCACTAAACATTATCCATATATCTGTCTAATGTGAATAGCTCCCTAGAGGACAATCCCATCGCACCCATTCCCTCCCTCCTCGAATCCCAGAGATATTCCACCCCAAGTCTCCTTTATTCATAGTTCATAAGTTCATAACCCCCTCCATGACACCCTGGTCAAACTGAGGACCACCTTCAACAACAGACTGATTCCAGCAAGATGCAGCACAGAACGCCACAGAATCCTTTTTCCCTGTGGCTATCAAACTGTACAACTCCTCCCCCTTTCAGTGACTGATGCACTAGGACACCCAGATCTCGTTGTATGTCCCCTTTTCCTAACTTGACACCATTCAGATAATATCATATCATATCATATATATACAGCCGGAAACAGGCCTTTTCGGCCCTCCAAGTCCGTGCCGCCCAGCGATCCCCGCACATTAACACTATCCTACACCCACTAGGGACAATTTTTACATTTACCCAGCCAATTAACCTACATACCTGTACGTCTTTGGAGTGTGGGAGGAAACCGAAGATCTCGGAGAAAACCCACGCAGGTCACGGGGAGAACGTACAAACTCCTTACAGTGCAGCACCCTTAGTCAGGATCGAACCTGAGTCTCCGGCGCTGCATTCGCTGTAAAGCAGCAACTCTACCGCTGCGCTACTGTGCCGCCCTAATACTCTGCCTTCCTATTCTTACCACCAAAGTGGATAACCTCACACTTATCCACATTAAACTGCATCTGCCATGCATCCGCCCACTCACACAACCTGTCCAAGTCACCCTGCAACCTCATAGCATCTTCCTCACAGCTCACACTACCACCCAGCTTTGTATCATCTGCAAATTTGCTAATGGTACTTTTAATCCCTTATGTATCTTGTTGTGTTTTGTAACTGTTGGCAGACCAATTTCCCTCCTGGGATAAATAAAGTTCTATCGTATCGTATGGTATTAGTTCTTGGCGCAGGATTAGACCATTCCGCCCTTCAAGTCTACTCCGCCATTCAATCACGGCTGATCTATCTTTATTGGTAACTTTTAAAACAGCGCCCTCTACTGAAATTGGTGGAAAGTGCGTCAAGCATTTCTCCACACCTGAGAAATTTCGCTGAAGAATAACTTAAGACGAATGCTCCTGCGATTCTTCTTCAATTGCAGTTTGTCCTCGAGATCCTCGGTTTCCCTCGTTGACTGGTGCAATGCCACAGTGGGGTGGTGGAGTCAAGTGCGCAGCCTGTGACAAGACAGTCTACCATGCAGAGGAGATACAATGCAACGGCAGAAGCTTCCACAAAACCTGCTTCCTTTGCAGTAAGTTCATCGTTCAGGGTTTAGTTGGAGCTGTGACCAATGTGTGACCAGCTTGTTGCTTACCAAAGTATCGGGACCCCATCATTACTCCTGTGACTCCAGTACTAACTTGAAACTTCCCACTAAAATTAGAACTTCTTTACTAGAGATCTACTTTCTTTGTAATGCATAATGGAAACATAGAAAAATAGAAACACAGAAAATAGGTGCAGGAGTACGCCATTCAGCCCTTTGGGCCAGCACTGCCATTCAATATGATCATGGCTGATCATCCAGAATCAGTACCCCATTCCTGCTTTCTCCCCATATTTCTTGATTCCATTAGCCCTAAGAACTATATCTAACTCTCTCTTGAAAACATCCAGTGAATTGGCCTCCACTGCCTTCTGTGGCAGAGAATTCCACCGATTCACAACTCTCTGGGTGTGAAAGTCTTTCCTCATCTTTGTCCTAAATGGCCTACCCCTTATTCTTAAACTGTGACCCCTGGTTCTGGACTCCCCCGACATCGGGAACATTTTTCCTGCATCTCGCCTGTCCAATCCCTTAAGAATATTATATGTTTCCATAAGATCCCCTCTCATCATTCTAAACTTCAGTGACTACAAGCCCAGTCCATCTTCAATATCCTTCTGTGGAAATTTCAATTAACACTGACTAAATGATATTCTAGTTAGACTTCCTGCATTGTTTAACAATTGATCATATTTTTCACTGGGAGAAGCATTAAATGTTACTTTATGGGGAGCATGCACATACTGTTCATTTGAATGCTTTTTTTCTGATTAATGATTTCGAAATATAAACTGCTCTGACATGCTCCCTTATTGTCTGACAGATTAGTGAACGAGTAGATTAGCTCATATTTGTAGGGAGATGGGCATTATGCAAGTTAATACACAATACCTGGATAAGGATCAAAGTCTAGATCCATGAAACTGTGATCACTGTTCACACAGGAAAGGTTGTAGGGTGGGAGGGGGGAGGGAGGGGTCATAGAGCCGTAGAAAGTCATAGAGTGATACAGTGTGGAAACAGGCCCTTCGGCCCAACTTCCCCACACCGGTCACCATGTCCCAGCTACACTTGTCCCACCTGCCAGAGTTTTGTCCATATCCCTCCAAACCTGTCCTATCCATGTACCTTTCTAACTGTTTCTTAAACTTTGGGATAGTCCCAGCCTCAACCACCTCCTCTGGCAGCTTGTTCCATCCTCCTCTGGCAGCTTGTTCCATGCACCCACCACCCTTTGCGTGAAATGGCTCTTTGGGTCATGGCATGATTTGGCATGGCTGTGAGACTGGGAGAGAAGAGGCGAGAAGTGTGAAGTCAGAGGAAGGGGTATAGGTAGACGGGGAAGGGGAAAATGGGGGCGGGTAGTGGGAGAAATGGGTGAAGGGTCGGTCTAGTTTAATGGCAGGTGTACCGAGGTAGAGTGAAAAGCTTTTGGTGCGTGCTATCCAATCAGCGGAAAGCCAAACTACAATCGATCCCATTCATGTTATCCGCTTTATGCTGTACCTGTACACTGTGGATGGCTCGATTGTAATCATGTAGAGTCTTTCCGCTGACTGGTTAGCACGCAACAAAACGGCCTTTCACTGTACCTCGGTACACGTGACAATAAATTAAACTAAACTATTTTACCTTTGCTTACTGCTGATCTGATGGTTAGAATTTATTTGAACATTGATTTGTATCTATGCTGTTTTATACAATTTAAGATGTGGATATTGGTTTTTGCAAAAGTCTTGGTTTGCCAACCAGATTTCTCATTCAGTCGCAGCTGCTTCGATTTTAAAAAGATTTTTAGATTTAGAGATACAGCGTGGAAACAGGCCCTTCGGCCCACCGAGTCCGCGCTGCCCAGCGATCCCTGCACACTAACACTATCCTACACACACTGGGGACAATTTTTACATTTTTACCCAGTCAATTAACCTACAAACCTGTACGCCTTTGGAGTGTGGGAGGAAACCGAAGATGTCGGAGAAAACCCACGCAGGTCACGGGGAGAACGTACAAACTCCGTACAGACGGCGCCCGTAGTCAGGATCGAACCTGAGTCTCCGGCGCTGCATTCGCTGTAAGGCAGCAACTCTACCGCTGCGCCACCGTGCCGCAGTTCTAGGAACAGAATAAGGCCATTCGGCCCTTCAAGTCTACTCCGCCATTCAATGATGGCTGATCTATCTTTCCCTCTCAACCCCCTTTTCCTGCCTTCTCCCCGTAACCCCTTACTAATCAAGAATCTATCAATCTTAAAAACATCGATTGACGGCCTCCACAGCTGTAAGTGGCAATGAATTCCACAGATTCACCACCCTCTTTGACTAAAGAGGCTCCTTTCTCTCTCTCTCTCTCTCTCTTTTCTAGTGACCTGCAGGAAAGCCCTCGACAGCACCACTGTTGCTGCCCATGAGGCGGAGATCTACTGCAAGTCTTGCTACGGCAAGAAGTACGGCCCCAAGGGCTACGGCTACGGCCAAGGTGCAGGAACGCTCAGCTCAGAGGCCGGTGGTAATCAACCCACCCAGCACCTGGAGTAAGTGTCAAAGTATGTTTGTGAGTGTTGGGTATGTGCGTTTTTTCTTCTGCACAATGCTGATCAAATCTGCTGTGACTTCTTGCATCAGGGCGGTCACGGTGGCGCAGCGGTAGAGTTGCTGCCTTTAGAGACCCGGGTTCGATCCTGACTACGGGCGCTGTCTGTACGGAGTTTGTACGTTCTCCCCGTGACCTGCGTGGGTTTTCTCCGAGATCTACGGTTTCCTCCCACACTCCAACGACGTACAGGTTTGGAGGTTAATTGGCTTGGTAAATGTGGAAATTGTCCCCAGTGGGTGTAGGAGTGTTAGTGTGCGGGGATCGCTGGTCGGTGTGGACCCGGTGGGCCAAAGGGCCTGTTTCCGCGCTGTATCTCTAAAAAAAAGTAGCGGTAGAGTTGCTGCCTCACAGCGCCAGAGACCCAAATACGATCCTAACTAAAGGTGCTGCCTGTATGGGATTTGCACGTTCCCCCCGTGATCGCGTGGGTTTTCTCCGGGTGCTCCGAGTTCACTCCTCATTCCAAAGGCTTCTGTAAATTGCCCCTAATGTGTCGGAAGGAACTAGTATACAGGTGATCGTTGGTTGGCGTGGAATTGGTGGGCTGAAGGGCCTGTTTCTGTGCTGTATCTCTATACTAAACTAATCTAGAAGGGCCTGGGAATGTTGAGCGGCTCAACATTATTCACCATTGAGAACCCTTCAGTTGTAGGCAGGGACAGTGAGAACATAGTCATACAGCATGGAAACAGGCCCTTCAGTCCACGCTGGCCAAGATACTCCATCTACGTCCATGTTGCCCAATTTACAGTGGTCAAATAATCGGCCAACACACACATCTTTGGGATGTAGGATATAACTTCCAGGAGAACGTGCAAACTCCACATAGGCAGCATCCAAGGTCAAGATTGAACCAGTTTCTCTGCTCCTTGAGGCAGCGACTCTTTCAGTTGAGCCAAGGTGCAGCCTAAGGGACTGACATTTCAGGCCGGGACTCCGGAGAAGAGTCCCAACCCAAAATGTCATCATCAGTCTATTCACTCCACACATGCTGCTTGACCCAATGAGTTCCTCCTTTTATTCTGATCAAAATAATCTGTGTGTAAATGTTGAGTTGGATATTGGGAAATATTTTTTTAACAACCCAAGTAGCAAAACTCTTTCCACCTCATCATCCATTTTAATATCTATGTTTTAAGCTACAAAACACGCTCCATGGCATAGACAATAGACAATAGACAATAGGTGCAGGAGTAGGCCATTCAGCCCTTCGAGCCAGCACCGCCATTCAATGTGATCATGGCTGATCACTCTCAATCAGTACCCCGTTCCTGCCATATGATAGATAACACATATGTGTTGCCGCACTTGCACAACACTTTGATGAACCTCTACCCAATGTGTTTAACTTCTTGTTTCTTCTTCCAAGGGTTAAACCTCAACAGTCACCAAACCCCAGCTCCTCCAAACTTGCCCAGAGGTTTGGCGGCGCCGATAAGTGTCCGCGATGCAGTCAGTCAGTGTACGCGGCTGAGAAGGTGATCGGAGGAGGGAAGGTATGAAAAATATCACTAACTCATTACCCCTACCCTGCAAATACTCAAGCAATACATAACGTGAAACAGAGTGACTCGATGGAGGATGCCCAGATAGCTGGTATACTTCATTCAAATATTCAATGAGGGTGGGGGTTGGCACGGTGGCGTAGCGGTAGCTTTGCTCCCTTACAGCGACAGAGACCCGGGTTCGATCCTGACTAAGGGCGATGTCTGTACGTTGTTTGTACGTTCTCCCTCTGACCACTTGTGTTTTCTCCAGGTGCTCCAGTTTCTTCAAGCACCCCAAAGACATGCAGGTTTGTAGGTTGATTGGCTTCTGTAAATTGTCCCTCGTGTGTAGGATAGAGTTAGCCCACAGGGTGATCGCTGGTCGGCGTGGACATGGTGGGCCAAAGGCAGCAACTCCAGCGTTGCGCCACCATGCCCCCACTAAATGGCATGCAATGGTAACTCTGTTCTCCTTTCCACAGATGCTGTCTGACTTGCTGAGTGTTTCGGTCAGAGAGTTGTGAATCTGTGGAATTCTCTGCCTCAGAAGGCAGTGGAGGCCAATTCTCTGAATGCATTCAAGAGAGAGCTAGATAGAGCTCTTAAGGATAGCGGAGTCAGGCGGTATGGGGAGAAGGCAGGAACGGGGTACTGATTGAGAATGATCAGCCATGATCACATTGAATGGCGGTGCTGGCTCGAAGGGCCGAATGGCCTCCTCCTGCACCTATTGCCTATTGACACAAAATGCTGGAGTAACTCAGCGGAATGGGTGACGTTTCGGATAGACACCCTTCTTCTGAGAAGGGTCTCGACCCGAAACGTCACCCATTCCTTTGCTCCCAAGAAGCTGCCTGACCTGCTGAGTTCCTCCAGCATTTTGTGTCTATCCAGAATCTGCTGTTCTTTATTTCCATTTTCCTGCCACATCTGCATCTGCCGCCTTCTACATTTTCTCGTTGATTCACAGCGGCCTTGTACCTGTTGTCAAATTTGAAAATAATGTAACATTTATTCTACATGTCTGCCGCAGCGTGTGTCCATAGTGTTCGAGGATTTATTGAGCCACTTGTCACATGCTCAACATCTGTCTCGGTGCCTGATCCGAGCCAGGTGTTGTCTTAAGGGAAAAAAAAGTCAGACTGCCTCCCTCCTTCCTGACTTTGGAGGTCCTGGCTGGAACTGTTTGAGTGAGCGTTTATTGGACTGGGATTAGTCACCTGCAGTAGTGATGGTCTGAAGAAGGGTCTCGACCCGAAACGTCACCTACTTCTTTTCTCCAGAGATGCTGCCTGAGCCGTTGAGTTACCCCCAGCTTTTTGTGTCTATCTGCAGGAGAGATGAAGATGGGGTTGGCAAAAGAATGAAACGTGGGAGGATGAACAGGCCAGGCAGCCTGTGTAGGATGGAAATGCAGATGCTGGTTTGCACTGAAGATATAGACACACAATGCTGGAGTAATTCAGCGGGTCACGCAGTATATCTGGGGAAAAACGGGTGATGTTTTGGGTCGGGGCCCTTCATCAGACTGAGAGTAAGGGGAGAGGGAACTAGAGCTTTGAAAAGCCAGACTCTGTCTGAAATGTCTCAACCCGACCTGCTGAGTTACTCCAGCACATTGTGCCTAATCAGCTCACTTTACCTCTACTCCTGCAAATCCTTTCTTCACTATTAATCCAACTAAATTTGATTTCACATCCCTTTCAAGAAGTGTATTCATGTTCCTATATTTAAAAAACCTTTTCCTTGTGTTTTTGTTGATTCTTTTTCCAATTATGATTTACTGTCTGACATAGTGTTTAATATCCTGCGGAAATTCAACATATTTCCTCTTATAAGACCGTGCAAGCAGCAAAAATCACCCCAGCGCTAACCAACCCAGCCCCTGGGCTGGTGGTAAATTTCGAGTTTCGAGATATAGCTTGGAAACAGGCCATTCGACCATCCGAGTCCATGCCGACCAACGATCACCCGTACACTCGTTCTATGTTATCCCACTTTCTTATCCTAAACATTAGGGGCATTTTCTTTACTGAAGCCGATTAACCCGCAAACCTGCACATCTTTGGCGTGTGGGAGGAACCCTGAGCACCTCCACGATCACAGGGAGAACGTACAAACTCCGCACGGACAGCTCCCGCAATCAGAATTGAACCCGGGTCTCTGGCGCTGTGAGGCAGCAACTCTACTGCTGCGCCACTGTGCCGCCCATAAAGAAATCAGTTAATAAAGATAGACATAAAGTGCTGGAGTAACTCAGTGGGTCAGGCAGCATCTCTGGAGAGAAAGGACGGGTGACATTTCGGGTTGGGATCCTTCTTCAGACTGGCAGTCTGAAGAAGGGTCCCGACACAAATGTCACCTCTCCATGTTCTCCAGAGCTGCTGCCTGACCCTATGAATTACTCCAGCACTTTGTGTCTATCTTTGGCATAAAACATCATTGTGTCTATATTTGGTGGGAAACCATCATCTGCAGTTCTTTGTTTCTGCATAATGGAAGATCTCATGTCATGAAGGGCTGTGTGTCGTTGGATCCAACAAGCAACGATTGATAGCCACCACTTTGAGAGAAAAAGGAGAGAAAAGCAGGGCAATGTGGAGGATTGTTAAGAATTTACATCCAGATAAGAAGTTTACAGGGTCTGTAAAAAAAAAAAAAAAAGCTCCTTCAGTCTTATTGGAAAAAAATTCCAAGCCTTCTGGTTTATGTTAAGCACACTCACCAAACTTATTTAATTTGGTTTAGTTTAGTTTAGAGATACAGCGTGGAAACAGGCCCTTCGACCCACTAAGACCTCGCTGACCAGCGATCCCCACACACTAACACTATTGTACACACACTAGGGACAATTTACAATTTTACCAAAGCCAATTAACCTCCAAACCTGCAAGTCTTTGGAGTGCTGAAGCATGAAATGAAGAGGTCCCCCATTTAAATCTTCATCTGAGCCTCCGACATGTTGCTCTGCGCACATTGTTTCTGTTTGGCAAGTCTTTCTAATCTCATCCCAAGAGGTCTCTGAACTAGCATTGTTGGCTTATTTCTTTACTGGGGCTGCAAATTAACTTGCTGGACTCAACACGACCATCTCTTGGAAATCGTGGAACACAATTCCACCAGAATGGAAAGAGGCCATTCAGCCCTCCGAGCCTGTTCTGAGACTTTGCAAGAGCAACCCAATTCATAACGCTGCAGTCTTTTATCCTTTAATTTGATATTTTGAACAACCGTGCAGACAGCACCCATAGTCAGGATAGAACCGGGGTCTAGCGCTGTAAGGTCGTGCCGCCCTCTGTTCCCAAACTTGGGAAACCGAAACGTCACCTATTCCTTATCTCCAGAAATGCTGCCTGACCTGCTGAGTTACTCCAGCTTTTTGTGTCTATCCATGCAGGGTCTTTGACTTGTCACGGTAACTCTGTTTGTCTTTCCACAGATGCTGTCTGACTTGCTGAGTGTTTTCAGCATTTTCTGTCTTTATTTCAGACGGCCAGAATCTGCTGTTCATGATTTTCATTTGCTCAGCACAACCATTTTACCCCTTCGTTACATCAACTTCAGTGGATATTTTTAAGGCAGAGATAGATTCTTGATTAGTACAGGTGTCAGAGGTTATGGGGAGAAGGCAGGAAAATGGAGTTAGGAAGGAGAGATAGATCAGCCGTGATTGAATGGCGGAGTAGGTTTGATGGGCCGAATGGCCTAATTTTACTCCTATTCCTTATGACCTCATGAACTTTTAAAAACTCACACCTCAAAAGGGCTTCACCACATAGGGACTGCAAATGAACAGATTGGGTAATGTTAGGCAATTAACATCACCCATTTCTTCTCTCCAGAGATGCTTATCTGTCCCACTGATTTTACTCCAGCACTTTGTGTCTATCTTTGGTGTAAACCAGCTACTGCAGTTCCTTCCGACATGTCAATCACGCTTTGTTTTGAAGGCACTTTGTTAAACGTATCTCAACGTACCTAAAACATTAAACCCAGGGATAGAGGTGCACTTTATTTGACACAAACACTTTAGCCTTTTGAGAACCAAATGAACCGTATTTTCTTCCTCATAAAATAGGTAAGTTGTCCTGAGAGAGATGAGAAACTAATCTTGTGCCACTGTGATTTCTCAGTCAACAGACTATAAAATCAGCATGTGTTGAGTGCAATACAAAGAAAGATAAATGTTGCCTTCCCACTCGAATCTTGCATTGTAATTAAATTTCATTCATTCGGAATTTCACGCAGCCTGTAAATTAAATTGCTGTGCAACTGCAACAAGATTATCTGCAAAGTCAATTCCCAAAAGCCTTGGAGATACCATAGTCCTGGTGTGCCTGCCTGTGGCAAGGACACCGAACACATCACTTCACTTGTACTCTGCCTTTGGACCTACATTTACAGTGTCTGATCTGTCTGTCTGCTTCGATCAGTGTCCATCGACGTTTTGTGAACTGCTTTCATCCCCTGCCTGACATAGACTCCGAACATTCCCTCTTCTCCCCCACTGTCCCAACGGGCAGAAGGTACAAAGGCTTGAAAGCACGTGCCACCTAGGGTTGCCAACTGTATTTTGGGCTAAGTTAGTTTGTCCCGTACTGGGACCGCCCTTGTCCCGTGTTAGTAGGGTTACCAACTTCCTCACTCCCAAATACGGGACAAAGGGTGACATCGCCGGCCCGCGCCCCACGTGGCCTCACCCAGCCAGCGGCCACGTGCGCCCAGCCCGGGCAGCCACCATTGGTGGAGCGGGAGCACGTGGCCGCTGGCTGGGTGAGGTCACCCGGTGATGTCCCGTATTTGGGAGTGAGGAGGTTGGCAACCCTAGTACCACCAGACTCTAAAGGATAGATAGAGCTCTTAAGGATAGCGGAGTCAGGGGGTATGGGGAGAAGGCAGGAACGGGGTACTGATTGAGAATGATCAGCCATGATCACATTGAATGGAGGTGCTGGCTCGAAGGGCCGAATGGCCTACTCCTGCACCTATTGTCTATTGACTCAGGAACAGCTTCTCCCCCTCGGTTACCAGACTTCCGAACAGTAGTCCTTCCGTACGTTTGATCATGATGATGATACTTTATTGTCACATGTACCGAGGTGCAGTGAAATTCTTTGCTTTTGCGTACAAAGTACACAAGAGTCACCACAAAGGCACCAACATTACAAAAGGTATCATCAAGTAATGTTGATCCCTTCCCCTCACATTGTCCCTTTTGTTCTTGGCGGCCCCCCCCACACCGCCGCCCCCCACACCAGGTCTCCCTTTATTCTCAATGGCCCCCCCCCCCTCCGCGCCGGGACCCTCTATGTTCTATGTGACGCGACCTGTCCACGTCGGCCTGGCTAGGGTGCAGCCCCAATCTTCCAACCTACCCCATTGCAGACATTGCACTTTTCCCTCTGGAACTGTAACACCACGAGGCTGCAAACTAGATTCTGTTTTTCCTTCCTCTTTGCACTACATGATACTTGTGTTTGGCAAGATTGTACTCGTGCGTAGAAAGCTTTTGTCTGTGTGTTATCAAATTACATCTGATCATATGTATAATATGATGTATGTATGGTATGAGCTGACAATTGGATTAACATGCAAACAAGAGCATTTCACTGTGCCTTGGTATATGTGACAAGAATAAACCAATACCAATATTAATGTTGATTCATGGTTTGGCAGGGCTATCGATATCCTAACTTAGACCATATCACAGTCAGTTTGCTTGCTCTCCAGTCCTAGGCAGCATCTCTATTAAAATTCCCTACCTCTAAACCCGTGGTCCACAACTCATTGCCTTACAGCTCACTTCAGTCCCTTCTGCCCAGTCTGTCACTGTATAACACTGAGTTACAGTACTGATGGGGACGGGTCTGTCACTGTATAACACTGGGGTACAGTACTGATGGGGATGGGTCTGTCACTGTATAACACTGAGGTACAGTACTGATGGGGACGGGTCTGTCACTGTATAACACTGGGGTACAGTACTGATGGGGATGGGTCTGTCACTGTATAACACTGAGGTACACTAATAGTGGGGATGGGTTGGACACTGTATAACACTGGGGTACACTACTGGTGGGGACGGGTCTTTCACTGTATAACACTGGGGTACACTACTGGTGGGGATGGGTCTGTCACTGTAACACTGGGGTACAGTACCGGTGGGGCCGGTCTTTCACTGTATAACACTGGGGTACACTATTGGTGGGGATGGGTTGGACACTGTATAACACTGGGGTACAGTACCCATGGGATATATGTCACTGGGGATGGGTGAAGTTTGATGGTGTGGGAGACGTCTCATGGGAACACTCGTACCAGCCTAGACCCTGGTGAATGTTGAGCTTTGATGTAATTAACCCAATGTACCTCAACATGGAGCGACCAAAGAGCCCTTGAATCGCAAGCGTATCCCAACTAAAATAATTACTCGTTTGAGAGAGGTCAACAGCAAGTATATGCAACAACACACCACACAGAATGAAGAGCTTTGCACAAACCACTTGTGCCTGTCATACATCACTATGGAAACAACAGAATAGAGACAGGTCCTTTAACATGGGAAGGAGGTGCAAGTATAATTGTATGTTTCCATGAAGGAAACAAACTGCACAGCCGGTGATGAAACTCTGAAAGATGAGCAGAAATCACTGGAAATATTCAGCAGTATGGGCGGCAATATTTAAATCGATCTGTACCGAGAGTCATGAGTGTTTAATTGTGATACGTTCCAACAATGGAACGATGACGTTGTTACTTGCAGCAGGCATGAAAAATGCAATAGGCACAGATGCTATATAATAAATTATTTAAAAATCAACAAATTAATAACTACAATACTTGTGCAAAGAAAATTGTAATCCTTAGAGCAACAAAAGACAGTCGACAGGGGTTCATAGTAAAGGTTAGTGTTGTGTAAGTTCAAGAGCCTGATGGCTGTTGGGAAGAAACTATTCTTGAACCTGGTCAGACAAGATGCTGTAGTTGAGTGAATGTGCAATCAGTTTTTCTGGTTAAGTTGCTGGATCCTTCAGTGGCACAGCTGGTAGAGCCGCTGCCTCACAGCCAGAAACCCGAGTTCGATCCTGACTTCGGGTGAAGTCCCTGTGGAGTTTGCAGGTGAAATCTCCCTGTGACCGTGTGGGTTTCCTCTGGGCGCTCCGGTTTCCTCCCACATCCCAAAGGCCTGCGGGTTTGTAGATTAATTGGCTTCTGTAAATTGCAACTGGAAGTGTAGGGAGTGGATGAGAAAGTGGGATAGTATACACCTAGGTGATCGGCGTATGGCGTGGCCTCAGTCGGCCGAACGGTGTGTTTCCATGTTGTATGCCAGGGGTTATGGGGAGAAGGCAGGAGAATGGGGTTGAGAGAGAAAGATCGATCAGCCACGATTGAATGGCAGAGTAGACCTGATGGGCTGAATGGCCTAATTCGGCTCCGAGAACTCATGAACCTATCTCTAAACCTTCCACAGGCCTGGCACAAAACCTGCTTCCGCTGTGCGCTCTGTGGCAAGAGTCTGGAGTCTACCACCGTGACAGACAAGGACGGAGAGATCTACTGCAAGGGTAAGGCCCAACATTGCATTTGTGGTGCGGGTTTTAATGAAGAACAGTGCACAGTTTAATTCATTGTCACTTGATCCAGTGAGGTACAGTGAAAAGCTTTTGTTGCGTGCTATCCAGTAATCCACGATTACAATCAAGCCATTTACAGTGTATATATACATAAGGGAAGGGGATAATGTACATGACAAGATACATTTTTTTTTAGATTTAGAGATATAGCGCGGAAACAGGCCCTTCGGCCCACCGAGTCTGCGCCGCTCAGCGATCCCCGCACATTAACACTATCTTACACACACTAGGGACAATATTTACATATTACCCAGTCAATTAACCTACATACCTGTACGTGTTTGAGTGTGGGAGGAAACCAAAGATCTTGGAGGAAACCCACGCAGGTCACGGGGAGAACGTACAAACTCCGTACAGACGGCGCCTGTAGTCAGGATCGAACCTGAGTCTCCGGCGCTGCATTCGCTGTAAGGCAGCAACTCTACCGCTGCCCCACCGTGCAGGAGATTCCTGCATACAACAGCACCAATGGCATACAAAGATTCTTGCTGTAAGCTCACGTTAGCAGCCCTGCTGTCAGTGGTGAACTGGTAATCAGGGTGGCCTGTCACAAAACTGTAGTAATCCACAATCCCACCATTAGCAAATCCCACCATTCCGCATCGGGCTCACTAACCTTCTTCACTCACCCGACACTGGCTCCTCTGCTCCCTGCCCACCCAAATTACCGATGCACATGTCTTTGGCATGTGGGATGAAACTTATAGCACTCAGAGAAATCCCATGCAGTCACAGGGAGGACATGCAAACTCCACACAGACAGCACCCGAGGATCGGATTGAACATTGGTCTTTGGTGCTGCGAGGCAGCAGGTGCCCCACTCAAACATTCAGTTTTTAAGTAAAACTGGAGAATTTCGAGAATTGGAGAATGGACGTCAGCACGTTGGCACAGCGCCAGAGATCCGTGCTCGGTCCTGTCTGTATGGAGTTTGTACGTTCACCCCGTGACCTGCGTGGGTTTTCTCTGAGATCTTCAGTTTCCTCCCACGCTCCAAAGACATACAGGTTTGTAGGTTAATTGGCTTGGTATAATTGTAAATTGTCCCAAGTGTGTGTAGGATAGTGTTAGTGTGCGGGGATCACTGGTCAGTACGGACTCGGTGGGCCGAAGGGTCTGTTTGCGCACAGTATCTCTAAACTGAACTAATTCAACATTCACACCAATAGGTTGTAAGCTACCCAAGCGGAAAACGAGGCGCTGTTCCTCCAGTTAGCGTGCTTGTACCTCCTTCATAACGTATCAATTCTGTCACATCACCTCTCAATCAGCCGTTTCAAAAACCAAAATGATTACTTTTCTTACCGTTGCAGCTTGTTACGCAAGAAACTTTGGACCGAAAGGGATTGGCCATGGACAATCAGGTGGAGCATTACCCAGCACAGATTAAAAACTCTGCTCCCACAGTAGATGTCCAACCATCCTTTGGTGTACACCCAGTTGCATCACCTCCGACTGATTACATGAAGCTGCCCCCTCAACTGATTCAGTTCTTTGTTATGTGTAGGAAGGAACTGGTTTAAACTGTAGACACAAAAAGCTGGAGTAACTCAGCAGGACAGGCAGCATCTCTGGAGAGAAGGAATGGGCGATGTATCGGTTCAAGACCCTTCTTCTGACTCTGACGCTTCGGGTCGAGACCCTTCCCAAGAAGGGTCTCGACCTGAAACGTCACCCATTCCTTCTCTCCAGAGATCTGCCTGCCCGCCGAGTTACTCCAGCTTTATTGTTATGCTGGTTAGACATGTATAATGTGGCTATATTTCAAAACCATCTTCATCAGATGCATTTGTTATTAAGATTTTCAACTCTGACTATCCAAGATCTAAGGAATGCTATAAACAACTCATTCCAGGCTATTTTTAAAGGCACTATTAGAACTCAATGATAGATTGTTCAGGGGTTTATTTTGACACTGAATGGAATTGAGTTTTGTATGATGAAATGCCTTACCAAGTTTTATTCTGTTACCAGTGCCAGCTTACAAAGGTACCTATTAATCAATGCTCTGTGACTTTAAATAAAGAGTTATTGGCACCTGAATGAATTGGTGTTCAGGACACACCTTATGTGGAACAGCAACTCATCAACGTTTTCTGAGGATTCATTCTCTTCATGGGGTTCTTGAGACAAATGATTTGCCATCCAAAGCTGAGAGACAAATGGTGCATGTTTTTGGTGGAAGGGATATAGGTTTCTGTGGACTGGGTGGGGAACCGGTGTAGGGAAGAAGCTGCCAAGCCCAGCCCCTGCTCGTCCCCCAAAGACCAGAGAACCGAAGGGGACCGGAGATAATGGTCTCGAGGGGCATGTGAACTGGGGTCTTACCTTCCGCGCCATCAAGGCCCGCTGTGGGAGGCGCCCTGGGGCACCACGGTGGGCGGGCAAAGAGAGGGACGTCAGTTGGCTGAACGTTCCAGATGGCTGGAGGCCTTGCAGCAGCATCGGGCTCGCCCGGATCAGAAGACCCTCTAACTGATTACAGAGAGCTGCCCCCTCAACCGATAGTTCATTGTTGTGTGTAGGAAGCAGGCGGAGAGCACATTAGCACTGGCGCCAAATCTAACGATTTCAAAAAGAATTTCACTGCGATTTGCACATGCAATGATAAAGCACCATTGAAATCACCTGGGGCTGTAGATGGATGGCAGACAGGTGTTGGCAAGGCTTGTAGGATTGAGGGCATGTGGCCATCTTGGCAAGGATTAGAATCAAGTCGGAGGGATTGAAAAGAGAATGCGCCTTGATCGGGAGGATTAGTGGAGCAGATGGGAGTGCTGCTGCCTCACAACACCAGAGACTCGGGTTCGATCCTGACCTTGGGTGCCCTGTGTGGAGTTTGCACGTTCCCCCTCGTGGGTTTCCTCGAGGGTTTCCTCCCACATGCCAAAGACATGGAGTTTTGTCAGTTAATTGGCATCTGTAAAATCTCCAATAATATATAGGAAATGGATGCGAAATTGGGATAACGTAAAACTAGTGTGAACGGGTGATCGATGTGGGGATTCAGTGGCTTGAAGGGCCCGTTTTCATGCTATATATCTCTCTCTCAACGACATTAGGAATGTTGGAGGAGTAGGAAAAAAACTGCAGATGCTGGTATAAATCGAAGGGAGATAAAAAAATGCTGCAGAAACTCAAGCAGCATCTCTGGAGAGGAGGAATGGGTGGCGTTTCGGGTCGAGACCCTTCTTCAGACTGACCCGAAACTTCACCCATTCCTTCTCTCCAGAGATGCTGCCTGACCCGCTGAGTTACTCCAGCATTTTTTTGTCCACCTTAGGAATGTTGGTGTTGAAAACTGCTGCTGAAACAGGCAGCTTCAAGCATCAGGTATCTCTGAAATCAGGGCACAGTGACTTTATGCACTATTATCTAGCAGCATGGCTTCCAGTAATCTCTGTCAATGTTCTATACGCAAAACATTCACAATGGCTGACCTGTTCACTGGTCAAAAGGACGAGACATTTGTGGACATTTAAAGATGAGTTTTGTTTGTATTCCCCAATACAATCGTTTCAGGTCTTTTCGAATTAACCATGGGAGAAAATATTGGAGCACAATGGTTTTTTCTGATAGCATTCATCACTGTATCAGTAGATTCAGTGATTGATTTTCATTGGACTACCTCTTAAGCCCTCAGTATTTCAACATCAGATGCTCAGTCACACCAAGACACTGGTATCATTCACACTGCTGCGAGAACAAAGAAAACAACCCATTCTTCCCAACTACAAATAAACATTACCGACCTGCTGGAGATACCACTAACATTCAATAAAACGATGATCCACCACTTTATGTTTTTTATTCTAACCCTCTTTTTTGGATTTCATTAGTTATCTCCATGCGAGTTGCTGACAAAAGATTTTTTACCAAGTTTTGTTGAACTGAATACCCTTTACCATCCAGTCCATCCCTCAAAGTATCTCGCCAACAGCTTCATCTTTCTATTCATTTAGACAATAGGTGCAGGAGTGGGCCATTCGGCCCTTCGAGCCAGCACCAGCACCAGCACCGTTCATTTCTGAACAACTCTGCCATAAGGCAAGGCACGTCATTCGAAAATACATCGTAAAACTCATATAATCTGCACCCTCGGGACTTTGGTTATGTCAGACTAGCAGTTTCTGGATTATTGCATGTACAGAACTACAGGACACAGGTTTAAGGTGAGGGGGGAAAGATTTATTAGGAACGTGAGGGGCAACTGTTTCCACACAGAGGCTGGTGGGTGTTTGGAACGAGCTGCCAGAGGACATAGTTGAGGCAGCGACTATTACAGCATTTAAAAGACACTTGGACGGGTACATGGATTGGAAAGTTTAGAGGGATATGGGCCAAACGCATGGACGAGTGTAGATCGGGTTTCTTGGTCGACAGGGACAAGTTGTGCCGGAGGGCCTGTTTCTGTGCTGGGTGACTATGATTCTTATTAGCTCGATGTACTTCCAGTGGCCATTTTCTTTTCAACAATGGGATGGCACACTTTCCAGTGAGTTTAAAAGGTATGCAGGAAATCTGTCCCTGATGAGGTTAAAGGGTTCAAAGGAAACTGGGCCCCAATGAGTTTAAAGGGAGCATGGGAGACTGGGCTGCAGGGAATTTTAAAAGGGAGCGGGAGACTGGGCTGCAGGGAGTTTAAGAGAGCATGGAGACAGGCCCCAGTGAGTTTGAAGGGTTCATGGGAAACAAAACCTGCTCAGCCATTCACCAAGCCATTGGGATTTCTGAATAATCAGATACCGGATTATTGATATTAAGCAATAATATCAATTGCTTAATGTGCGGCACTGTGACGCAGCAGTAAAGTTTCTGCCTTCGAGCTCTTGCAGCGCCGGAGATCCGGGTTCGATCCCGACGACAGGCGCTGTCTGCACGGAGTTTGTACGTTCTCCCCGTGATCGCGTGGGTTTTCTCAGAGATCTTCAGTTTCCTCCCACACTCCAAAGACATGCAGGTTTGTAGGTTAATTGGCTTGGTATAAGTGTAAATTGTCCCTCATATGTAGAATAGTGTTAATGTGCGGGGATCGCTGGTTGACACGTACTCGGTGGGGCTGAAGGGCCTGTTTCCGCGCTGTATCTCTAAACTAAGCAGAATACACTGTAACGCATACACCAACATCATAGAATTTGAATTTACGCAGCATGGTTTATTCTTAGGTAGACACAAAATGCTGGAGTAACTCAGCGGGTCATGCAACATCTCGGGAGAGAAGGAATGGGTGATATTTCAGGTCGATACCCTTCTGAAGAAATGTCACCCATTCTTTCTCTCCCGAGATGCTGCCTGACCCGCTGAGTTACTCCAGCATTTTGTCTCTACCTTCGATTTAAACCAGCATCTGCAGTTTTTTTTCCCTATGGTTTATTCTTATTTCCTTTGTTGGTTTTGCTTCCAAAGTCTCCCAACAAACCCTCCTCACCAGGACTGAACGTCACTTTCATTAGATAGCTGTAAGCACCTGCCTCTGGGATGTGATGGTAATTTATGCTTTAGTATAACTTTGCCTTGCTTCAATGTGGCCAGGTTAGTGTGGTGCCATGGCAACCATCTCCTGTGGAGTGGACTCCTGGGACTCTCACACTTACACTCTGTGTTCCAAAGATAGAAACCGTATCAGTGTTGACTGACAGTAAGAGTAGCTGGGTCACGAACCCGAGCTCCTCGTGCATTTGTTCTTTAATTGCAGTTCTGCAGGCAGATGCACAATTCAAACCAATATAATTACACTATTCTGAACTTTCGCTTCATTTTCAGACAGAAGGAACCACAGATGCTGGAATCTTGCGTGGGAGCACAGAGTGCTGGAGTAACACAACAGGTCAGGCAGCATCTCTGGAGGACAAGGATAAGCAACGTTTAGGGTTGGGACCTTTCTACCGTCTGAAGAAGGATCCCGACCCATGTCCTCCAGAGATGCTGCCTTGAGTTACACCAGCACTTTGTATAGCTTCATCACAATCAACTCCATTGACAAAAAGTTACTTTGCATTTGATATTAATTACCAATAAAAGGAGCACTTTTTCCAAGAAACTTGTCCCATGCCACCCAAACCACCCCTCACCAGGTACTTTCCCCTTTTATAGTGAACTTCTAAGTACTGCGTAACCTCATCCATTGTAATTTACTCCAAAATCTTACCAACCACCGAAGTCAGGCTAACCGGCCTGAAGTTTCCACTCTTCTGCTTTGATTTGTTGGCATTGCTGGCTTCCCTGAAAGTAACATTAACTGCACTCACAGGCCCATAAGGGAGCCTAGAAACATAGCCCAGCCCATTTCAAAGGGAATATTCCCAATTCCTCAATGTGCAGGTGTTACAGTATTTCCTCATGGTTACTGCCACTGCAACTGGTCACATTCGACACCGCGGTCGACTGTCAGACTGCCCAGAGGGCCGAATCCTCTGGGTAAACAAACACTGCCTCTCTACTTAAGATAGACACAAAGTGCTGGAGTAACTCAGCAAGTCGGGCAGCATCTCTGGAGAAAATGGATAGGTGATGTTTCGGGTCGGGACCCTTCTGCTGCCAGACCCACTGAGTTACTCCAGCATTTTGCGTCTATTTCTGGTATAAACCAGCATCTACAGTTCATGTTTTATTACATTATTACTGCTTAATTTCTCACCTTGCAATAAACTTCATTGTATCTTTAGACACTGGACTGTGATAAACGAATACCAAACAATTTCAACTCCTACCACCGCAGCTGAGTGCCAAAATAGAAAGGGCCGCAAATGTACGGAATCGTCATGGAAAGCACCAATGCTTGTTTAAAATTGAGTTCCATTGGTGACATTGTTCTGAGACAAATCGAAGGTATTTATTCACAAAATGCTGGAGTAACTCAGCAGGTCAGGCAGCATCTCAGGAGAGAAGGAATGGGTGACGTTTCGGGTCGAGACCCTTCTTCAGACTGATGTCAGGAAGACGGGACAAAGGAAGGATATAGGTGGAGACAGGAAGATAGAGGGAGTTCTGGGAAGGGGGAGAAAGGGACAGAGGAACTATCCAAAGTTGGGGAAGTCAATGTTCATATCGCTGGGCTGCAAGCTGCCCAGGTGAAATATGAGGTGCTGTTCCTCCAATTTCAGGTGGGCCTTACTATGGCACTGGAGGAGGCCCATGACAGAAAGGTCAGACTGGGAGTGGGAGGGGGAGTTGAAGTGCTCAGCCACCGGGAGATCAGGTTGGTTAAGGCGGACTGAGCGAAGGTGTTGAGCGAAACGATCGCCGAGCCTGCGTTTGGTTTCGCCGATGTAAAGAAGTTGACATCTAGAGCAGCGGATGCAATAGATGAGGTTGGAGGAGGTGCAGGTGAACCTCTGTCTCACCTGGAAAAAGATGTTCTGGGACATTTTGCCGTTTACACCACTAGAGTGCAGAAATGTCACCACAGTTTGCTGCACACGAGACAACCTTGTACTGAAGCGGGTCCCAAAGGACGATGAGGACCACATGCAGAGCCTGGAATACAAGATGACCACTACACAAATGTCCCTGATTGGGAACCAATGTCATCTGCCGGCTGAACAGTTAGGATCAAATTCATCCATCCTTCTCTCCACATCTCACTTTCTGTCCTTTCATCTCTGAACCTTTGTACAACCATCTGCCAACCAAAAACCCTCCTCACCTGTACCCACCTATCACTTGCCAGACATTGTTCCCCCCACCTCTTCCAGCTTTATCCCTCCTATATATATGCATTAAATATATGGATATATTCCATACATGCACTAAAACCTGCCCCTAACTTTCCCTTTTAAATCTTTGCCCTCTCACCTTAAACCTGCAGCCTTTAGTTTCTTCATTGCTGCCTGCAAATGTTACATTGACTGTAGTCTGAGGAGGTGTCCCGATCCAAAACGTCACATATTCATGTTCTCCAGAGATGCTGCATGACCCGCTGAGTTTCTCCAGCACTTTGTATCTTTATTTTAAGGATAAAAGGGACACCTTGGTGCTCCTCGTAAGTAGACTACAAGATAATCGATCCAAAACTAAACAAGTGGTTCTCTCTGCACTCTGATGGTTGCCAACTACACAGTGCACCAACCATCACTATAACGATCCATCACTAATTCTATAGTAACTGAAATCGGAAACAACTGGTTTTTAATCGTTAGCACCATGCCCAATTGATTGAAGATGACAAGTGGAGCAACTTTCTACCAAATTCTTAATTAACCCACCTGAATCATGATTTCAATTATATGTCAATTGCCTAAACATTGTCCTGGCAGGTGATACTCTTCCACTGAAATGTAGAGAATGATCCTGTCTACCAAAAGCCTTGAAACAATGAGAACTGTTTCACACACCTGGGCTATTCTAATTCACCTGGCAGTAAAGAATGTTTTACAGATATCACAGCACAAATGCATTACATTCTCGTGGATATTCATGTTTCCTGATAATCTCGGATTGCTGGGTTTCTTAACCATAATCTGCTTCCAGATTAAACAATAATTTCTTGGCTTCTCCGAAAACTCATTAACTGTGGCTTCTCCAAATCCTCAAGTCATAGTCAGGCATGATCCCAGATGAAAAATTCATTTTCATTGATCTCAGCTAATAAGGGAGGAAGAGTTTGGTTTGACAGGAATGTTTGCCCATTTAAGAATGCTGATTTATGTCACAGCAGGCAGTAAATGTATTGGGAGTGTGATTAATGATTTAGCTCTATCAAAGAGCAGGCTTTGGGACAATGAACCAAATGCTCTTGTGTTGCATCATTATGTGAATGTGACACGCAGACAATTTCAACAAAGAATGCAGAATTCCATTAGGTTCATTGCATATCTGAGGTAATGTAATTGGAAGAGCCATGTTTAATCCAGCTGTTCAAATTGGTGAAAATTACCATGCAGATTTTTTGTTGTTGAATATGATATTTTTCCAAGTGTCCCCATCAATATTAATCAATCTTGTGGGCCCGATGTGTATAAATAGGCTAATAGGTTGACCACAGAACAAAGGAATGTATTAGCTGCAAAGCACTGGGACATCATGTGGATTTAATGTGAAATCCTCTAGGTAAATGCAAAGATGCTGGAGTAACTCAGCGGGACAGACAGCATCTCTGGAGAGAAGGAATGGGTGACGATTCGGGTCGAGACCCTTCTTCAGACTGTCCCACTGAAATAATCTCCACGTGCCTCGACTCCATCCTATCCCCCCTGGTCCAATCTCTCCCGACTTCTGTCCAAGACACCTCACATGCCCTTCGTCTCTTTAATGGCTTCCACTTTCCGAGCCCCCGCCCCCTCATCGTTACTGCAGTCTGAAGAAGGGTCTCGACCCGAAACGTCACACATTCCCTCTCTAGAGATGCTGCCTGTCCCGCTGAGTTACTCCAGCTTTTTGTGTCCATCTTCGGTTTAAACCAGCATCTGCAGTTCCTTCCTACACATTAAGTAAATGCAGATTCTTTCTCTCACAGCTGATGCCATTAATTCTGGGTGGTGGGAGCCGAGGCGGAGATAGGTATTAATAGTGAACTGCCAGAGATTTATTCTCCGTCTCAAAGGGACCCTCTCAATTTGCTAAGTTGCTTAATCATTTTCAATTACTTGTTTAATGTATGTGGATCTCTGTGGCTTGAGATGTGTGCAACTGCAGATAGTTGTCAAGGACATGGGCCAAGTTAACGCCATTGTCATGAATGCTCAATCCAAAATGTATAACTCCATGATCTATGATCATGAATAGTTTGGAGGTACTATCTATCTATATACTACTAAAACTCAGATCTTGTGTTATATATATATATAACACTGATGTCGGCTGAATACGGCAATTCCGGCAAAACGGTGAACCGTAGCGCCACGATTTTTGTACCGCCTTAATCAGCATGCGGTTCGCTGCTGGAAAATTATATTTTTATTTAATTCGGACGCATATTTTTTAAGTTACAGAGGTTTAAAAGTGCTGCCCCCCCTGATTTATCGAAGTTTTGACAGAAGGGGGGCGCTGCGGTGCGGATTGTGATGTCACAATGCCCCTGTGAGATGGACTCGAGCTGACCCCCCTTCCCCCCACCCCAGCGGTATTCAGCGTGTGACGTCACAATGCCCCTGTGCTACATTGTTGCGAAGAGCTGTCAAGTCAAGTCCATTTTATTTTATAGCACATTTAAAAACAACCCACGTTGACCAAAGTGCTGTACATCTGATTAGGTACTAAGGAAAAAATGAAACATACAGTAGCACACAAACAGTTCACAGCGCCTCCTCAATGAGCCTCAAACGCTAGGGAGTAGAAATAGGTTTTGAGCATGGACTTAAAGGAGTCGATGGAGGGGGCAGTTCTGATGGGGAGAGGGATGCTCTTTCCACCCTCCCCCTCTCTCCCTCCCCCCTCCCCCCTTTCCCCCCTCCCCCCCTTTCCGCCCTCCCCTTCCCCCCCTCCCTCCCCTCCTCCCTCCTCCCTCCCTCCCCCTTCCCTCCCTCCCCTCCTCCCGGTTACAATGGAATCCCTACGAGGACGGGCCCAATGGGGAAAGAGGGGTACTGGGAAAAGGGGAGAGCCCCCTCCCTTCCCCCTCCCCCCTAACCCCCCTCCCCTCTCCCCCTCCCTCCCCCTCCCTCCTCCTACCCCCTCACTCCCCCCTTCCCCCCTCCCCTCCCCCCCTCCCCCCCTCCCTCCCCCCTCCTCCCTCCCTCCCCCTTCCCTCCCTCCCCTCCTCCCGGTTACAATGGAAACCCTACGAGGACGGGCCCAACGGGGAAAGAGGGGTACTGGGTAAAGGGGAGGTCCCCCTCCTCCCCCTTCCCCTCCCCCTCCCTCCCCCTACCCCCCTCCCTCCCTCCCCTCTCCCTCCCCCTACCCCCTCCCCTCCCCCCTCCTTCCCCATCTCCCTCCACACCTCCCTCCTCCCTCCACACCTCCCTCCTCCCTCCCTCACCCTTCCCTCCCTCCCCTCCCCCTCCCTCCCCCTCCCCTACCCCACTCCCTCCCCTCTCCCTCCCCCCCTTCTCCCCTCCTCCTCCCTCCCCCTCCCCTGCCCTCCTCCCTCCCTCCCCCTTCCCTCCCCCGCACTCCCCTCCCGGTTACAATGGAAACCCTACGAGGACGGGCCCAACGGGCACACTTGAGATGGGTGCTACAGTGAGAAGCACTATGTGACCGCGAATGTTTCAAAACAAGCACTTAAAAAGCACTTATCTCTTTTTAAAGTATTTTTTTTTATTGCAAGTCACTTAACATACACAGATCAGCATTGGGCCCATATGCTCGTGGGCCACCGGGGCAAGTGTTTCGAAAAAAGCACTGAGAGTGTGTATGGGGAGAGAGAGAATGGGGGGGGGGGGGTCTGTGAATGGGGACTGGGGACAACAGGGGTCGTTGCGGAGGGGGCTTGGTGGTGGGGGAAAGAGGGTACTGGGAAAAGGGGAGGTCCCACTTCCCCCCTCAACCCCTTCCTCCCCCCTCCTTCCCACCTCCATCCCCACTCCCTCCCCCCCTCCCTCCCCCCTCAATCCCAACCTCCATCACCACTCAGCCCCTAACTCCCCCCCTCCCTCCTTCCCTCCATCCCACCCTCCCCCACTCCCTCCCCCCTCCCTCCACCATTCCATCACTCTCCCCCTCCCCCCTCCTTCCACCATCCCTCCACCCCTCCCGGTTACAATGGAAACCCTACAGGGACGGGCCCAACGGGGAAAGAGGGGTACTGGGAAAAGGGGAGATCCCCCTCCCTCCCTCCCCCCTCACTCCCCCTTACCTCCCCCCTACCCCCCTCCCTCCCCTCTCCCTCCCTCCTCCCCCCTTCCCCCCTCCCCCCCTCCCCTCCCCCTCCCCTCCTCCCTCCACACCTCCCTCCTCCCTCCCTCCCCCTCCCCTCCCTCCCCTCCTCCCGGTTACAATGGAAACCCTACGAGCACGGACCCAATGGGGAAAGAGGGGTACTGGGAAAAGGGGAGGTCCCCCTCCCTCCCCCCTCACTCCCTTCTCCCTCCCTCCCCCTCCCCTTCCCCCCTCCCTCCCCCTCCCCTTCCCCCCTCCCTCCCCTTCCCCCCTCCCCTCCCTCCCCCTCCCCCCTCCCCTCCCTCCCCCTCCCCCCTACCCCCTTCCCTCCCCTCTCCATCCCTCCCTTCCCCCCTCCCCTCCTCCCTCCCCCTCCCCTCCCCCCTCCACACCTCCCTACTCCCTCCCTCCCCCTTCCCTACCCCCACTCCCCTCCCGGTTACAATGGAAACCCTACGAGGACGGGCCCAACGGGCACACTTGTTCTAGTTCATTATAAACTTCAGCTTCTTCATCAGCAGCTGGCTTTGTGTTGATAGATTCATTTCCTTGCGTTATAAATACGGTGCGTAATGTGTTTGGGATGCAGGAGGCAAATGTGCCCATTATATATTAAAAGCCTTATCCATTTCACTGATTGACTGTAAATGTCACATCACAGCTTTTAGATGCATGCATATTATCTGATTAACTTAGTAGACTGTAAGAAATATCCTTGCATCACACACACAATAGAACACACTCATACCGCAATGACTGACCTTTCACAAACTGTGCCTGCATTTAATCAGAAACTGCATCCTTACTCACGTTTCGTGTGGTGTCTAACCAGGATGATAAACAGCACAGGGTAAGTGCTCAGCAATCTGACCAAAAGGGCTTCTGAGTCCAGTCACTTGAAAGTCTATTAAAGCAAATGCCATTAATTGTGTGAAGCTAATTATTCATCACCACTGGCGGAAGGTTAAAGTTACACCGTTCATTATTTCAAAGGACTTTGACTTAATCAAGAAAAAATATGTAATTACAGTCCTGCAATAGCACAGCAAGTGTGATGTCGCTGCAGTTAAAATCATAAATTGATGACCTTCTCTTGGATTGTTTTTGGTCCACTAATGATATTTTTTTACATACATTCCTTTGCCCACTACAACATTTATTGAATTACTCCATCACAATATGGTCTGACATATTAATAGGTGAGCACATCTGGATGTTTGTCAGAAATTAAACACCTCCCAGTGCATTGCTGCAAGGATTTCCAGGTCAATATCAACTCCTTCCATTTTCAATTTCTCCACGATAACCCTTCCCCCAACTGGTGGTCAGATGTGGGGATGTTTACCAGAGTCAGGCAGTGTGGAAACAGGCCCTTCAGCCCAATTTGACCACACTAACATGTCCCATCAACATTAGTTCCACCTGCCTGCGTTTGGCCCATATCCCTCTAAACCTGTCCTACCTGTGTACCTGTCTAATTGTTTCTTAAACGTTGCAATAGTCCCTGCCTCAACAACCTCGGCCAGCAGCTTATTTCATACACCCACCATCCTTTGTGTAAACCCTTCTGATTCCTGTTAAATCTTATCCTCGTCACTGTGAACCCATGTCCTCTGGTCCTCGATTCCTCTGCTCTGGGCAAGAGACTCTGTGCGTCTACCTGATCTATTCCTCTCATGATTTTGTACACCTCTTTAAGATCACCACTTACCAGTGGTGTTTCATTTGAATTAGCCACAGACTGAAGTTTGTGCCCATAAAACACTGATAATATTCATAATAGGCTGGTTAATTGAGAAGTAACGCATTTCTTATGTTGCAATGTATTGACTGAGTCTAAGTGTGTAATCAATTCCCCATGACAAAAATGGCTTTACATATTGTCAAATCCTCCAATAACATCCTGGGATTCATCGCCGACCAAGAAGTACTTTTACAAGTAAATTTATGTAATCACTATAATTACACTGTGATGTGGGCAGCACGGTGGCATAGTGTTAGATCCACTGCCTCACAGCGCTAGAGACACAGGTTCAATCCTGACTACGGGCGCTTGTCTGTACAGAGCTTGTCCGTTCTCCCCGTGACCTGCCTGGGATTTCCCCGAGATCTTCCGTTTCCTCCCACACCCCAAAGACGTACAGGTTTATAGGTTAATTGGCTCGGTATAAATGTAAATGATCCCTAGTGTGTGTAAGATGGTGTTAGGGTGCGGGGATCGCTGGTCGGTGCGGACTTGGTGGGCTGAAGGGCCTGTTTCCGTGCTGTATTTCTAAACAAAACTACTAAAAAGGTTGAAGGCTGAAAATTCCACTGGGCGACCGACTTGCCCGTCTACTTTCTACAACATACAAGATAGATTATTCTGATACATATTTCTGTAACATGTTCACGTTGACAAAGCTAACTATTGTGACCAAAGTCACAGATAGAGGAACGTCTAAGGATATCATTTATCAAATGCTATCCGGAAATTCAGCAAGAGTCTCTCATAAGATACTATTAGCTAAATATGAAGTTCACAGATTTAAAGGCAAAATATTGACCCAATTAGGATAATGACAAATCAACAGCAGAAATCAAATCATCGGCAGACCCTTGAAAGCCTCATTGGAAGCACAGCAAAGATTCACCGTAATCATAGCTGGACTCCAGGGGTTAAATTATTGGGAAAATTTATACAAACTATGATTGTTTTCTTGAAATGTAAAAATTTGGGGATAGATTAAAGTTTTAAAGATATTAAATACAAAAAGCCCAGAAAGAGAAAAAACTCAATTGCATGGGAGATCTGGGAATAAGGAGCCGTCTAAAAATCAGAGCCAGACTTTCAGAAGTGGTTTGGGAGCATATTTTCCTGCCAAATTTTGACAAATCTTGTGCGTAGAAGCGTGGAACTAATTTCCACATAAGGCAATGTAAACCTAGGTTGACTGTTTCCATGGACAGTATTAAGGGATATTGTGGTAAAAGTGAATATTTGGATTTGGGTCACAGATTAACTGGATACAATTGAAAGATGGAACATATCCAAAGGGATAAGTGGCCGACTTCTGATCCTAATTTCCTACATTCTGCTGATATTTAAAATGCACAGATCATTTTAAAATATGTTTTCTTCTAAATTTGGACATGTGCACAAGGAGGCATTAATTAGAATTATAGGGAGATAGAAAAATAGGTGCAGGAATAGGCCTTTCAGCCCTTCGAGCCAGGGCTGATCATCTAAAATCAGTACCCCGTTCCTGCTTTTTCCTCATATCCCTTGATTCCTTTAGCCCTAAGAGCTAAATACAGCATGGAATCAGACCCTTCAGCCTAAAGTCCTTGCTGACAACAACCACCCATTTACTCGTATTCTACATCAATCTTGGTTCTATTCTCCCGATATATGCTGATCAACTTTCCCCAGATTCTACCACTCATCTAAATACCCAGAGGGGGCATATACAGTGGCCAATTAACCCACATCTTTGGGACGAGGGAGGAAAAAACCCAGCCCACCAGAGAACACCCCCAGTTTCAGGAAGAATGTGCAAGTTCCACACACACAACACAAGAAGTCAGAATTGAACCTGGGTCTACCATCTGAGCCGACTGTGCCACACCAAGTTTCCCTATTTCAAAAATTAAATGATGTGGAAGTTATAAAAATCACATATTATACTGATAAGTACTGTTGGGTGCACCCACTTTGACGGAACAAGCTTGATGGTAAGCTGCCGATAAAGATACAGATGCTTACCATTGCCTAACTAACCATTTATGTTACAAATGCCTACATTTTCAGATAGGTTAATTTGCTATGGTTGTCAGCATTTTTGTATTACCCGTGGATGCTTCTAAAAATTAAAGATTCATCTGTGAGAAATAGACAGTTAATGTTTCAGGTGAATGACTTTCTCATATCAGGACACGAGTCTGAAATGGTCACTCCCCTCTCGCTCCTCAAATTCTGACGTGGAGAACTGAACACATTGGCTTTATTTCAGATTTTCAGCATCTGCTGTACTTTAATATTGAAGATTTAGTTGCTGCAATGACCAAAACCAAGAATGGATAAAGACAAAGGGACATTAAAAGAAATATGTTTTTACTTCCAACCTTCGTCATGATATATACTCCATCATCAAGGACCCACACTACACTGGCCACATTCTCATTTCACTCCTGCCATCGGGAAGGGGGTATAGGAGTCTGAAAACTGTGATCTCCAGCTTCTTCCCAACAACCATCAGGCTCTTGAACAGAACAAACACTAACTAACCTACAAACCATGAACTGTCTTGGTTGTATACCGAGGACTTCAGGCTTTTTTGTGTTAACCTTGGGGTTTTTATGTTATCTACAAGATTGATCTCAGGAATGAGTAGGTTAACCTATGATGAGTGTTTGTCGACACTGGGCCTGTACTCGCTGGAGTTTAGAAGAATGAGGGGGAGGACCTCATTGAAACATACAGAATAGTGAAAGGCTTGGATAGAGTGGATGTGGAGAGGATGGTTCCCCTAGTGGGAAAGTCTGGGACTAGAGGTCATAGCCTCAGAATTAAAAGACGTTCTTTTACTAAGGAGATGAGGAGGAATTTCTTTAGTCAGAGGGTGGTGAATATGTGGAATTCTTTGCCACAGAAGGTTGTGGAGGCCAAGTCAGTGGATATTTTTAAGGCAGAGATAGATATATTCTTGATTAGTACAGGTATCAGATGTTATGGGGGAGAAGGCAGGAGAATGGGGTTAGGAGGGAGAGATTGATCAGCCATGATTGAATGGCCTAATTCTACTCCTATCACTTATGACCTTATGATCTATGAGTACTTTGTTTACAGACCTGTTAATCTGCTGGAAGTAAGAATTTGTTTTCAGTACATGTGACAATTAAACACTCTTGACTCAGCTCTTGAACAGACAAAACAGACTGAGTGTTGGTGCAATTGGAGACAAGAGGGAACATGTTGACAAATTCAGGCGTGTCCATACCCAAGAACACAAATCATACATGAAGGTTTATCTTTGAAATAAAAGTAGTCATTTTATCCTCAACAAGAAATGGTCATTGCAAAAATATCTCATTAAAAAGTGTACAATTTTATACAATTTAAAGTATCAATTTGATTTTAATCTTATTCACAAATATGACTTACATTTTACCCCCTGACATTGTACTCTTTGACAAGTACCCCATTACTTGAAGCCTAGCATGTCTCAAACCATTTAAAACAAAACCACAATTTAAGTTATTGAAATCACATATCACCTGAGATGTACATGAATTAGACAACTGATAGGAAACATTTGCCTGTTCTTATCTTCCATCGCAAACAAGAAATCTATACATACAAATCATTACAAATTCCCCCCCCCATACGCTTATCATACAAACTGAAACTGAGTTGTTCTTGGCTGATCAAGGCCCATGGTGTAAAGCTGACTCCAGTCAACTTTGCTTGGTTTAAACAGACCAAAACAGCGGCACTGGAAGAAGTCCACTAGATTCTGGAAACAGCCATAACTGCAATTAATGAATAACAAATTAATTTTAATCACAAACCATGGTATGGTTAGAAGCATAATGCATCCTCTTTATATTCCACTTGCAACCTAGCTCTACTAGGGCGCTACTGAATGCATCAGGAATCTAACCTCACACAATTACATGTTTCATTGAGCCTAGCCCTCACCTGTAACATAACACAGGAACAACTGCATCGAGAAAACAGGAATGAAACCCGCACCCTTCCCTTGGAGCAGACATTATATTATTGGTGGACTGGTGTCCAACGACCACGCTTTACAGTGGAAAGCGGTGCCCAATAATCTCAACCCTAATTTCACTTTGGTGAATGTCTTGGTCCTACCCCCGAGGATCAAGGCAATCACTGAACTGAAACTAGTTAACAATTCTAAAATCTGTGACATGTGGGATTAACATGTTGCACAAATCACGTATTGAATGGAATTAATTGAATGTTTAGTTTAGTTTAGAGATACAGCGTGGAAACACTAAGTCCACGCCGACCAGCGATCCCCGTGCACTAACGCTATCCTATACACAATAGGGTCAATTCAAAAAAATTACCAACGCCAATTAACCTACAAACCTGTACGTTTTTGGAGTGCGAGAGAAAACGGGAGCACCCGGAGAAAACCCACACAGGTCATGGGCAAAACATGCAAACTCCATACAGACAGCACCTGTAGTCAGGATCGAACCCAGGTCTCTGGTGTTGTAAGGGAGCAACTCTACTGCCGCCACTGTGCTGCCCCAATGTCTGAATGGACCTTTACCTATTCTGTATCCCCGTCAGTGTACACTGTGCTGGACTGATAGCCACAACATTACTGCCCTTAACATTACGCAATACTCTGGAACAGCTGTGTCTTTTATTTTGATGGTGGTTGTACATATGCTTCTGATTATAAAAGTTGCTGGCAAGAGATCAAAATGATGGATTACTCTGTGCATAACTCCTGGGATTGTGTCACTTTGAGGGCAATTTCTGCAGATTTTATGGCAGCTCTATCAATTTTCTAAGGCCGATATTGAGACGTGTAAACATTTTGTCAGCCTTCAAACAAATGGCTAGAAAGCAAATTGGAGGACGTTGAGATGGTTTAACGAACACATCAACTTGACTCTGTTGGCCGTTTTTTTTGTTCTCTATCGCAAGCCATTAAACCATTCCAGGATTTATATAAATAACCAGAGTTGATACATTGGTATGTATAATCTGGTTCATGGAATATGTAATTAATAAAAATGTTATTCTCTAGGTGGGAGGATAAACACAAAAAAATCTACCTTTTCCAAAGGCTGAATTTGATATATCCTATAACATTAAGCTAAAAGAAAATAAATTCTGCAATTGTCACTTTTGGAATGCTTTAATGAATCTGATAAAGTGCTTATTTATGCATAATGTTTTTAGTTTACAAAAACCTTGAGCAAAACAGTAGCCACAAAACTTCCTAATTAGATAGGAGATACAAGAGACTGCAGAAGCTGGAATCTGTAGCAAAAAGAAAACAAACAGCAGGAGGAACTCAGCTGCACAGGCAGCTTCTGTGGAGGGAAATGGATGGGTGTCGTTCTGGGTTGGGAGCCTTCATCTACAATGAAAGAGTAAAGGGGAAGTATCTCGCAAGCAATCAGTGGAAGGTAGACACAAAATGCTGGAGTAACTCAGCGGGACAGGCAGCATCTCTGGAGAGAAGGAATGGGTGCTGTTTCGGGTCAAGATCCTTCTTCAGACAATCATTGGATTCAGGTGAGGAGTGGGTTAATTGGCAGATATCAATCAGTTGGAGCGAGGAGAGATAGCAACAGAGTCTAGGAGGTGATGTGCTGTGACAATCTACCATCACTCATCCTTATTCAATTCCACTCTTCACCTTCCTTCAGTGCAAGATTCCACAATCTGCAACATTGTAGAATCTCCACTCTGTGGCTAACTCCACTCTTCCTTCTCCCATCTGATTTATCAGCCAATCAACTCATCCTCATCTGTATCCACCGATCACATCTCTATTCATGTCCCCCCTCCATTTTATGCCAGCTACTTCCATCCCATTCTTCCAGTTGAACTGAAATGTCAAGTGTCCATTTCACTCCGCTGCTCTCCATTTTCTCCTTATTAGATGGACCACTGGTTGCTTTCTTATCTCCCTGATGGGAATAAAGGATGCCTTAATGTGCCCCTGAGGTTACACTAGAATCGCACTAGAATTGGGTGAAATTGATTTACCATAAATATTATTTTTTTTGACAACTGCGATGTACTTACTTGAATGGATTTTGCCGAATTCCAAGACGTCCAGAATGTGCATGTTTGATCAGACTGCGCCGTTCATTAGTTGTTAGACCCAAGCACAAAATCTAGATGGAAAAGAAAATTAAGCTGTCTGGCTGTTTTGTTTATTTGAACCATAATTTTAAAAAACACATGAAATAAAAATGATGATTAAACTGTTTTGATAAGTAACTGGAATGTTCAGTTTGCGATTCAGCATTTGATGTTATCCCATGATGTTGCATTACATCCCCTGTACTCTTAACCAAGTCAAGTCAAGTTTATTTGTCACATACATATACACGATGTGCAGTGAAATGAAAGTGGCAATGCCTGCGGATTGTGCAAAAAAAGAATTACAGTTACAGCGTATAAATTAAAGTTAATGCAGAGAAGACAAAATTTAGTCCCTGGAGTTATAAAAGTTAACAGTCCTGATGGCCTGTGGGAAGAAACTCCGTCTCATCCTCTCCGTTTTCACAGCGTGACAGCGGAGGCGCTTGCCTGACCGTAGCAGCTGGAACAGTACGTTGCTGGGGTGGCAGGGGTCCCTCATAATCTTGCTTGGTCTGGCAGGGGTCCCTCATAATCTTGCTTGCTCATTACTGCTTAATGCAGTAAACTCGATCTTAATTCTACAACTTTAGCAGTCTTGCCAAACAAAGAACAGACACACTCATACATAGCCAGCAGTCAGCAGAGCCAGATCAAGAGAACTGTCAGGATTGTGCAGGCTTGGCAGAATCCTGTAAACTCGTGCACTTAAACCATTCAAAGCACAGACTAATCCCAAAATGTTCTCGACAGAAGACTTTTTTCACAGGCTGCTTCATTGAGTTGGTGCACATTAACTATGTAAACATCACAAGCTGCACAAAAATTAAATACACAACATTATTCTCTGTGTGAAAGTATTTTAAAGAGGAAAAAAAAGTTCTGCTTTTTCCAAATGGCTGATCCAGATAGAACTTGTTCAACGATGTAATGCATAAGTACTCTTCCAATTGTCACTTTTGGGATGTCATTTAGCAGGAACCAGAGGATAACTCTTCACATAATTGCAGTAGAATGGTTTTAAAGAAAATCAAAGTCTGCAATAAATGGATTACTTCCATAAATATATAACATGTGCATTACTGTATGCCAGAATTCTCAGGTGATCATTTATGGCAAGGGGGACGGTCGGCCACAACTTTCCCCATCTTCTTCAGGTCTATCGGACGTGGCCTGCAGCGGCACACAGTGGTAGAGCAGCAGTAGAAGACACTAACAACTTTGTTGGGCCAGGCCAATCCTGCAACGTCGCCAGGACAACGGGCCTTTACGACCCACTTAAGAACTCTACATTTATAACAACTTGGACTTGAATCGTGAAAAATTATGCCCACTTTTGAATGCTGTCTCAACGTACTATTATTATAAACTTGTACTTAATTAAGATTGTGCTTATGTAAAGTGATACCTTCACTGAACTGTAAGCAAAAGGCATTCCACTGTCTCTCAGTGCACGTGACAATAAAGTACCACTGAACCATTGAATTTGCCCCCCCCCCCCCTCTGCCCCACCGTGAAATAGGACATGCTATTGCACTTTAGCATCGTACAAATTGATTTCCAAGGGTCATTCAGAAGCCATACTATTACCTGATAGAGCTGGTTTAGTAACAGAAACGTAACCCATGAGGAATGGAATATCACGAGGAGAAAAATCCAAACTATCCATGGAGAACATGAAATAATTTGGGTCAGGAGTGCCCATAATCCATCCGTCTCGTAGCTGGTTGGACAATGCGAGGACCAGTCTACAAGAGTAAATGAAAAAGATTACTTCCTAAAATGCACCATGTCCAAAATGCTTGAATGCAGGAACCCAAATGCAGTAGTTAATAGAGCAGACTAATTATTATACAGACAGTGCTACTGTAAATTATGAATTATTTATTTAAAGTTTTTTTTTCTTTTAATACTGACAATTAGGATCTGTGCAGATAGCTGGCTAACTCAGGCCAACTAATGTTACTGAGGCAAAATGCTGGAGTAACTCAGCGGCACAGGCAGCATCTCTGGAGAGAAGGAATTGGTGATGTTTCGGGTCGACCCATTCCTTCTCTCCAGAAATGCTTCCTGTTCTGCTGAGTTACTCTAGCATTTTGTGTCTGTCTTCGGTGTAAACCAGCATCTGCAGTTCCTTCCTGCCGAGTCAGCATGGATTTACGAAGGGGAAATCATGCTCGACTAATCTTCTGGAAATTTTTTGAGGATGTAACTAGGAAAATGGAGAGCCGGTGGATGTAGTGTACCTTGACTTTCAGAAAGCCTTCGACAAGGTCCCACATAGGAGATTAGTGGGAAAAATCAGAGCACATGGTATTGGGGGTAGGGTACTGATATGGATAGAAAATTGGTTGGCAGACAGAAAGCAAAGAGTGGGGATAAATGGGTCCCTTTCAGAATGACAGGCAGTGACTAGTGGGGTACCGCAAGGCTCGGTGCTGGGACCACAGCTATTTACAATATACATTAATGACTTGGATGAAGGGATTAAAAGCAACATTAGCAAATTTGCAGATGACACAAAGCTGGGTGGCAGAGTGAACTGTGAGGAAGATGCTATGAGGTTGCAGGGTGACTTGGACAGGTTGTGTGAGTGGGCGGATGCATGGCAGATGCAGTTTAATGTGGATAAATGTGAGGTTATCCACTTTGGTGGTAAGAATAGGAAGGCAGATTATTATCTGAATGGTGTTAAGTTAGGAAAAGGGAACGTACAACGAGATCTGGGTGTCCTAGTGCATCAGTCACTGAAAGGAAGCATGCAGGTACAGCAGGCAGTGAAGAAAGGCAATGGAATGTTGGCCATAACAAGAGGAGTTGAGCAAAGGAGCAAAGAGGTCCTTCTGCAGTTGTACAGGGCCCTAATGAGACCACACCTGGAGTACTGTGTGCAGTTTTGGTCTCCAAATTTCAGGAAGGATATTCTTGCTATTGAGGGCGTGCAGCATAGGTTCACTAGGTTAATTCCCGGAATGGCGGGACTGTCGTATGTTGAAAGATTGGAACGACTAGGCTTGTATACACTGGAAATTAGGATGAGAGGGGATCTTATTGAAACATATAAGATTATTAAAGGATTGGACACGTTAGAGGCAGGAAACATGTTCCCAATGTTGGGGGAGTCTAGAACCAGGGACCACAGTTTAAGAATAAGGGGTAGGCCATTTAGAACGGAGATGAGGAAAAACTTTTTCACTCAGAGTTGTAAATCTGTGGAATTCTCTGCCACAGAAGGCAGTGGAGGCCAATTCTCTGGATGCTTTCAAGAGAGAGCTAGATAGAGCTCTTAAGGATAGCGGAGTCAGGGGGTATGGGGAAAGGCAGGAACGGAGTACTGATTGAGAATGATCAGCCATGATCACATTGAATGGCAGTGCTGGCTCGAAGTGCCGAATTGCCTACTCCTGCACCTATTGTCTATTGTCTTCCGACCCACTTACTGAAGACTCCAGAGTGGTGATCAAGATTCCAAGAGTAAGGGTTTTGTCATTTAGGAAGGGGAAGACGAAAAATGGGACGCAAATTATTGGATTTCTCCAATTATGACTTTTTGCAGAGATTTAAGAGACAGATAGATTAGGGAGGACAAAAGAAATGAAAGGATATGGATACAGCAGTAATCCGGAGCTTAAATAACCAGTCACAAACTGTTGGAGTAAATTTCGAAACCAGAGAGGATGTCGGGATAATTGACTATGTGGTCACTGCAACATGCTTAGTGAACATTGACTTTGTTGGCTAAATGTCAAGTAGTGAATGGTGCATAGCTAAGTCACAAGGCCAGATACTGAATGTCTGTAATAGCCAAAATATCGATACGGTTTGAGCCACAATGACTGAAAAACATGATAAAGTTACTAAGGGGTTTACTAGCCCCTCACCCAGATAATGTAAACACCTGCCGCTGTTTGATAATAAAATATATATAAACCATCTGTAAGGATCACTTGGGGAGAAGGTGCTCACAGACTGCGGGGTCTTGACTCTTCTCCCAGAGCTCTGTTAACAATAAAGTTGCTGCTTTTCTCTTACTCAGGTCTCAGTGAATATTTTGACAGGGCAGGTTTGAGAAGTTATATGACCAACTCCTCCAGGGGGTATGGGGAGAAGTCAGGAACGGGGTACTGATTGAGAATGATCAGCCATGATCACATTGAATGGTGGTGCTGGCTCAAAGGGCCGAATGGCATACTCCTGCACCTATTGTCCTCTTGTATCTTATTCCCTCACTCAAATATTCTTTTGATCTGATCAACTCCATATAATTAATTTTCCAAATATCCAACAGTACATTTATCAACTGATTAATAATCCCAAAGTTAAATTAAACCAGTAAATGCAATGTAAATAAATAATTTACATATGTATTAAATAATGTATGAACATCGACTTCTCCAACTTTAGATAGTTCCTCTGTCCCTCTCTTCCCCTCCCCCTTCCCAGATCTCCCTCTATCTTCCTGTCTCCACCTATATCCTTTCTTTGTCCCGCCCCCCTGACATCAGTCTGAAGAAGGGTCTCGACCCGAAACGTCACCCATTCCTTCTCTCCTGAGATGCTGCCTGACCTGCTGAGTTACTCCAGCATTTTGTGAATAAATAAATAATTCTAATAGATATGCACCCTGACCTCTCTACCAATATTTCTTCATGACACAGGAGGTAACCATTTGGCTCATCGAGTTATACTAGTTCTCCGAGCACACCTATCAGTTCCATACACCCACTTTACCTCCCATTTCCTTTCACATGCCCATCAATTCCCTTTGATTCTCCTGCTACCCCCCCCACACCGGATGCAATGTACAAGAACCAATAAACTTAGATTTTTAAAAAAAATCACTTTCAAGAAAGAGAAGTACTAATAACAAATATATTTAATGAAATATTAAAAGGTTCCTCACCAATGCTGTGAACCTTCCTATTCAAGGCATTGAGGAACATGCACAAGGACCATCATCAATCTTGTACACAGAACAAACCAGTCAAGGACAAGGGAAATGTGTTCTTCTTGAGCTAAATCAAACACATTAGAGTGTGTGTAGAAAGGAACTGCAGATGCTGGTTGAAACCGAAGATAAACAAAAAGCTGGAGTAACTCAGCGGGGCAGGCAGCATCTCTGAAGAGAAGGAATGGGTGACGCTTCAGGTCGAGAACCCCATTCAGACCCCCCCTCTTCTGAAGAGGGGTCTCGACCCGAAGTGTCACCCATTCCTTCTCTCCAGAGATGCTGCCTGCCCCACTGAGTTGCTCCAGCTTTTTGTGTCTACATTAGAGTGTGTATTTGTTTGTCATCTAAGCGTGACCAAGCTGATATTGTTTGGTCCTTTTTGGTAATTTGATAAGAAAATGAATCTTGCACAAATTGTGTCATTAAGATTTTTTGCCTTTAGTGCAAGACAACAGGCACATAAACATGCAAGAAAATATAATTCAATTATATTTTTAAATTACAGTCTTGATTTTTGAAAGGCAATAGGACTCCGGAAGAATGTCACTTACGCACAAATGTTCCATAGCTCATCCAGAGAATGAATGTGAACAGGAAAAACAGGAAGCTAACAAAATATCGCTGATTCCAAGCACCTGTTTTGTGAAGCAAAAACATTCTGTGACAAAGGAAATAACTGTAACATTTTGATATTATTCATAAGTAGATTGTTTTCCTTTGAAACCTTAAGTAAATATATCTTAACAATTTTAATGCATTTTCTTTTCTTTTTACAAACTTTAATATTGTGTATAGAATTTTGTTTTTCCAAGAGTATCATAAGAGGCTCCAAAATGGCAACAATTTTTTTTTTTAAATCAGTTCTACAATCAGACAAAAGAAACTGATTAACATCATTACTTAAATTGCAAAATGTCTTAACCAACCCAGTTTTCGAAAACAAAATATCCCCCCCAAAAAATGTATTTGGACCTAACCCAAAGAACTAGACAACCCAACATTGTATTTCAGTGGTAATGAAGACTCATGCTGTATCTTGGAAGATTAATAAGTATGGAGTTCTACTTCAGACAAGCACAACTAAAAGGGCCCTGGGCTACAAATAGTGCAAAACGCACAAGGTATAATGTTATGGTAAAAGAAATTAGAATAGATATACACCTCAAAAAATATATATATATACACCCTGATTCCTCTGTGATTAGAATTACTTAAAATTTAAAATATCGTAATCAAACCATTTAACGGGGCTGCATCTGCAAATCTTTGTCAAGTTTTGTAGCAAATGACAAGGGAATGATTTTTAGATTTTTTTTTAGACATACAGCGCAGAAACAGGCCCTTCGGCCAACCGGGTCCGCGCCGCCCAACGATCCCCGCACATTAACACTATCCTACACCCACTAGGAACAATTTTTTAAACATTTGCCCAGCCAATTAACCTACAAACCTGTACGTCTTTGGAATGCTGGTTAGAGTGGGTTTGCATTTTGATTTGTGCTGATGGAAGTAGCTTCACTGGTGCTACACAGATTCAGCATTGTGACTACCCAAACCTCCCAGATGATGATTATGATAGAAAGGCCAAGAGAGGAGAGAGAGTCAAGAGTGTTTTACTATTGTGGGTCCAGAAACAGAACAATGAAATTCTTACTTGCAGCAGCAACACAACAGGTTTGTAAACACATTGGCAAGACATTCATGTGAGGCAGAGAAAATAAAATAGACTAGACTTAAGAAACAAACTGACACTGGATGTCACATAAACTATACCACAAGAAACTTGAGTGCTTTGGTTCCTTAAATAATAGGATTTTCATCTGCATTCTAACTTAGAAATAACTTGCTCACTGCACATTCTTGATATATCCAAGTACAACTGGATTTTAAAGAATAACTATAATTTAACAATTTATTAAGTGCAACGAAAAGCAAACAATGCAAATAGTTTGGAGATTAATGTAGAAGAGCATCAGCTACCATTATGCAATCCCCATACAGAAGGGACAAGATCAGCTAGAAAACCATACTTGAGCTGACCTAACCTTAACCATGTTACTACAGTTCAAACAAGACCGGTTCCTGGAAGCGTCCACCTTGTAACTCAGGGGTAACGACCAGTGAAGTTTGAATTATTCAGTTATTCTCCGATAATGAAAATTGCAGCATCTCACTGGTTTCTACTTGAAGGCCAATGGGACATTTTTAGCTTAAATTATTTCTACAACTATCGTTCAGAAGTCCAAGTGCTTGCAAATGATAGTCATTGAGAATGCCTCTTGTAACAAAAGATGACTCACCAATACAGCTTGCGATCCAAACACAATGATGATCATACTTGGCCACACAGCAGTCGCAAATGGGACAGTGCTTAGATCGGAGAGGTTTCCGGACCTGAAAATATTTTATAAAGCAAACATTTATTTTTGCAAAAATCATATACATTCAGACTGTACAACAGGCATCATAAAAATCAAGGGAAATAGAAGGATCACAGTTGAAAATTACTACAATCACGAACATGGTTTTGTTAAGCAGTGGCATTTTGAGGATAATTACTGCAAAAAGCTAGAAGCCCCACATGTGGTTAGGGGTTGAGTCAAATTATATTTGAAAACTCTAAGTCTTGTTCCCACAAATGTACTTGCTGTTGACCATCCAATGAATCTAAGAGACACACTGACAGAAGTTTTTTTAGGAAGAAAAATGTCTCTTTCTCTTTGATTACTGACTTAATAACGAGTTGTAACTAATTCTGAAGTTTAAACAGGAAAATGTCTCTTTCTCTTTGATTACTAACTTAATAATGAGTTGTAACTAATTCTGAAGTTTAAACAGGGTAATATTCAATTTTTCTTGGAGATCAACAGATGTTTGCATATTAAAAGAATCAAGGGATAACGTTTAGCACAGGGATGTGACAAAGAGATAAGATAACAGTTATGACTAAGGCTGATTGGAAACTCCTGCATCTAGTGAAGCTTTAAACTATAACTTTCTCTTGCAGTTGTGTGGTTATGTCACACAGAGGCTAGTTGTTATAAATTACAGTCATTCATTGTTTAGATTTGCATTTTATATTAGAAGAGACATTTGACACTATCATTTAATTTCCACGAATAAATCTGTCAGTTTATAGTTATAGGATCCAACAGTTTACTCTTTTGTTTTCTGAAGATGAGGAAAATACAAGAGCTTATAGTCTTTTTCTGTGTTTCCCTGTTATGATCAATCTGATAAACTGAGCTAACACCACCATAATAGATATTGTGTAAACCAAATAACACAGTTCCCAATCTATCGCATGCAAGTGTATTTGTAAATGAGTTGGTACTTGTACGATCAGAGAACTAACAAAGTGAGGTCAAACAAATATTTTTTAAATGGCATGTTGCTCTAAGATTAAATAAATGTTATGTAGCCAAGGTGCTAGTACACAAAGAAAAATATGGGAGGGGTGCAAAGAGTATGAATGTACATCCTTCACTCTGGATTAGAAGGTAATGTTTGAATGAAAGTAAAATCTTGAGAGATAAGCAGGTAGAGAGAAGGAAAGGCAACTCAACTGCAAAAGAATTGTTGCACGAAGTAGAAATTGCCAATATTTAACGTAAAGAGTGTTTTGAAAATAATTTGCCTCAATAATAATTGTACTTTTGGATACAAATATAAAATTGCCATTAAGCCAGATTAATTCTATTGAAGAATCGTTTGGCAGTAAACCATTTGTCAGTAAACCATTTAACAAAGATGATCACTTACAAGACACAAAGTGCAGAAAATCCTTGGGTCCAGGCAATCAGCTTCTGCAAGTGCGACAACAGTCTGAAAAATAAGGTTAGGAGCATAAATGTAATCAACATTCTAAAACAGATTTCAAACATAATTGTTAAAGAATATCAAACATAATTGTCACAGAAGGCAGCGGAGGCCAATTCACTGAATGAATTTAAAAGAGAGTTAGATAGAGCTCGAGGGGCTAGTGGAATCAAGGGATATGGGGAGAAAGCAGGCACAGGTTACTGATTGTGGATGATCAGCCATGATCACATTGAATGGCGGTGCTGGCTCAAAGGGCCAAATGGCCTCCTCCTGCACTTATTTTCTATGTTTCTATACATTGCCTACGTTATTTTATCTTGTATTAGTTTATTTGGCATAGAATAAATCGTAGAAGCATATACATTCAGGCTAAACGATAAAGGAAAACAGATTAGCACCTTTCACATCCCTTTTGGTCAGATATCCTGAAGTACTTTCTGAATTTTCTGTGTTGAAAATGCTACTATCAATTTGCATATAACAATGTGCCAGAGAAAAACATGCTAATAATTGGATGGTCTGAATTTATGATGTATTTGCCGCATCAAAAGTCTTTGCAGAAAATAAAATCTCAAGGTGGTAACAAATTGGATAGACGATTGGATGGCCAAAAGGAAAAATAATAGGCACACATGGGTCGTTTATGTGTACACCAAAATGTAATGACTGGTTTGCCTTGTACGGTCTTCAACTATAAACAAATTACCGAAATGATTTGAACAAAGGTGCAAAAGACATGGTTGCTAAATTTACTGATGACATGAAAAATTGTCATCTCATCACAGGAAGGATGTGGAGGCTTTGGAGAGGATGCCGAAGAGGTTTACCAGGATGATGCTTGGATCAGGTAGTATTAGCTACAAGAAGTTGGGCAAACTTGTGTTGTTTTCGCTGGACATCCAGGGGTCGAGGGGAGACCTGATAGAAATATTTTAAATGTTGATACATAAAGAGGGTAGACAGTCAGAATCATCTTCACAGGCTGGAAATGTCAAATACCAGATAAGAGGGAAAGATAGATCAGCCATGATTGAATGGTGAAGTAGTCTCAATGGGCCGGGTCACAGTTACCCAAGTACAGAAAATACTTCTGCTTTTGCATAAAGGGACACATAATTAAAATATCTAGTCCGGTTGACACCACCAAAGTTCTGCTTCCATGACATGAACTTATGAGTCAACATTTCAAAATAAGTGCTCACACATTTAAGATTGTGATTAGGCAAAACTTTCTCTGCAGTTTGTCAGTCTTGGAAATGGTTCCTCAAAGGGTGGTAAAAGGAGAGTGTTTATATTTTTAACACTAAGTAAATGTAGTCTTGCAAACCAGTTAGAAGAGATGCTGCAGGGAATGAGAATACAGAGTTGAGGTTACAAACAGCTATAACCTCATTGAATAGGGGAACAGATTCCAAGTGACTGAGTTGTCAACTCCTGCTCCTAATTTGAATGTTCATATATTCAATTGAAAGATAAATAGTGGGCAGGGGACATGTCATAATTCACCTATTTTTCCTTGAAATAACAGCATTGCACTTTGTACACCCAACTATGAAAACAAACGGCTCTCAGATCAACATCTCGTCCAAATTCATGCACATCTGACCATGTAGCATTTCAACCATGCTGCACTGAGATGTTGGTGATCAAGACTTGGAACCACAACTTCCTGATTCATACAAGAATGTTACTCAATGAAGCAGCCAACACTGAAAGTATAACTTACCTCAGTGTAAACCAAGTCATTGGATTTTTGTTGCATCAATTTGAGCTTCATCTGTAGCAAAGACATAGGTACCCAGATCTCTCTGGTCTATTTGCATTTCTATTTTACTGTCTGAAAAGTATTCTTAGATACGGCATGAAAGGTCTTTTCTCCCTCTGCTACATTGGCAATCCCGTTATTTTAAAAGACAAATTACGCATTAAACCAGCGGTCATAATCTTTATATTTTAATGTTAAAAGTCACATTCAATTTTATTTTTACTTCTTTGACTAAGGTAAAGAGTTAGAAAACAAAACGCAAGTCACTAAGAGAATGGAATGAAAAAATCAGGGCACAAACAAAAGAAACTGAGCACTCTTATTGTCTAACATCTTTTCAGAAAAGTTAATTCTCATGTATGGTTACCTTTTTCTTCTCTTCCTCCGAAGTCTTTATATATCCTGGGCCTACTGACCAGGTTTTATAGAAGTAATAGATGCAACCTGTTATGCTGACAGCAAATGGAATCTGAAACTCTGAATAAGGTAGATGTAAGCTTAGTTAAGGAATTTTCAGTAGACAATATATTCTAATATGCCGTAAATAATCAGAAAACAAATATTTAAAAGCCATCTTTTGTGGAAGAAAACATTTGCAAATCAAGGATATGCCCACAAATTTTTTAATTGATAAAGGACATTTAAATCATACACATAGGAAAAGTCAATCATTACTCACTGCAGCATACAGACATATCAGACAAAACAAAGAGCAAATTTATAATCAATACATTATAAATCAAACAAAATGAGACTTATTATTGACAGAAACATGATTGAGAAAACTATTGAAAATGAAATAATTTTAGAATAAAGGTTTAGATTTAGTTTAAATGCAGTTCAGTGCCAAATCTATGATAGCATTACAAACAATGATGAAAAAAATATTTTATGCAAACCAAATATTTAGGACCAGTGATCAGACATCAGAGTTCCATACAGACACCAGTACGTGCACAATTCAACCCAGCGTTGGACTCAGTCTTCCAATTAACCACTGGTAGTTTATTTTATTATAGTCATGTGTATCGAGGTACAGTGAAAAGCTTTTTCGTTGCATGCTCTACATAGTTACAGGCAAGCCGTCCAGTGTATTCTACCTAGCAATAGCAGATCATAGAATCACTGCAACACAGGATGCCACACAACCCATTGAGTTTATGTTGGGCGGCACAAGGCGAGCCAGTGATCAATTCCAATTAACTGGAGAATACAATCCAATATTCTGTTTGACTGCAGTCTAGTTAAATGAATACTGTTACTGGTCAAGCAAAACATTACAAGGGTTATGAGGTCTAGTTATGGGAAGGACTAAAGTAAATTGGAGTCATTTGTAAAAGCGGTTCTTGCAGAAATGATACTTCTCTTGCAAGGATAAAATATATATTAATACAGAAAATACTTCTGTTCTTGCATAAAGGGACACATAATTAAAATATCTAGTCCGGTTGACACCGCCAAAGTTTTGCTAAATAATACAATAAATATAGAGCTTCAACAAATTCTTACTCAAAGTGTGTCCTTGGCTAGGATATTAATTAGGAGCTGAAGTTGGCCACTCAGCCCCTTATGTCTGTTCCCATGAGATTGCTCATCTATTCTTGAACTTATTGGACGTGCGTTTTGACTGCAGAGCAGCATATATCGCCCACTCCCAAATGCCTTCCACGATGGGTTGTTGAAATGGTGTTTCCTTAAATCGCTCCCAGTATGGAGAATTCTCAAAACTGTCCGCAGACATTATCCAAAAGTATTGAAAGGAGGCAGACACTCTCCTACAGATTTAAAGGAAAGACAGTTCAGACCATTCTCTTGCAATTGAGACAGGATAGGTTTAGAGGGATGAGGCAAACGCAGGCAGGTGGGATTAGTGTAGATGGGGCAGGTTGGTTAATATGGGCAAGTTGGGCTAAGGGCCTGTTTCCACACTGTGTGATTCTATGACCATATTTCTGGCAGCTGGTCCCAAGATGCATTTACTGATAGTTTGGGGCAGTGTCTCAGACCATCTGATCTAAGGCATTGGAGACTCCAAAAACAGAGTAAAGCTGTTCAATTCTGGGTGATTAAATAACATCCACAGCAGAACTCTGATCAGACCGTAAATGGAGGGCACAATACACATCTAGGCATTGAGAAACTTTTGAATATTATTTTGCCATTGACTGAAATTATTTTCAATCTGAGGTCACTCTTTTCATACTGGGATTAATAAAAAGGATATCAGGCAAGAACCGTACGAACCACGTAATGATCATCAAAAAGATCGACGCGGTTAAAAATGCCAATGGAATGTTGTTAAATGTCTGCACGCTCACAAACCGTCTATGGAAGAAAACAAAAATTAAACCATGAGTTATTGAATGTCAATTTTCTTCATCTTTTTCTGTCAGTCTTTTACTCTGCTCTTATGAAGATGTCATACCCCTCCGTTGCACACAAGTGCCTAATCTCAACCACATGCTTTGCTTTATCAGGTTTCTACAGCGATGCAGGATTGCTCATCCAGGACTATGATGACCTCTGGAAAATTAGCTTATTTTCCTTCTTAGCTTGTGGATACATTTTGCGAGTCCATTTGGATTTGTTGTTCTGTGTGGTTCAGTTGAACTGCCATGGTAGCAAGGAAGCATACACGCTGATTAGTATAGATAACCAATTTAAAAAGAGCATTCTTTTAATGGTTTGTGAATAATTTAGCCATATTTTTCATTTATCTCCTTTCAGATTAATATTAGAAACAAACAAAAGGCTACTCAGCCCTTCAATCTGCTCCACCCTTCATTAAGGTCATGGCTGATCTTCTGCCTTGGCTCTATTTTCCTGCACTATTTTGACATCCCTCGTTTCTTTTTATATCAAAAAATCTAATTAGCCTCAGTTTTGAATCAACTCAACAAGGGTGCTTCCACAACACTCCAGGGCAGGGAATCCGAAAGAATTATCAATAACTCTGAAAAGAAATTTCTCCTCAATTCCATTCAAAAAAATTCATCCCTTATTCTGATTCCTCTGACCATGGAAATATCCTCCACCACAAAGCAATCGAGCAATGAGTCTCATCTGAATCTTCCACAACAGTGGAATCTTCCCTTTGGCAAATCCACCAACCTTGGATATGAATAAATACTTTATGTGGATCATATGATTAAGAAAATATGCTATAATCTGCATTTATATTGAACTGCTAGTTGTTCCATTGTCAATAGCCACAATTGAAATAATAATTAAAAAATTCAGATGGTCTCCTGATTCTGCAATACTTGAAGAAACACTGCCCTCTCCTGGTTACACAGTGACACGGAACTGATCAGCAAAGTGTGCTCAGCAAAACATATTTCAAGTCCATATTGAAGGCAGTACAGTGATGCAGCTGCTGCCTCAGCACCAGAGACCTGGGTCCAATCCTGACCTGGGGTGCTGTTTGTGCGGAGTTTGCTCGTTCTCCTGTGTGACCACATGGGCTTCCTCCAGGTGTTCTAGTTTACTCCAACATCCCCAAAGACATGCAGGATGTCCAATATTACCATCATTAAATTGCCCCTTGTGTGTCGAGAGTGGATAAGTGGAATAACGTAGAATTAGCGTGAATGAGTGATCAATGACCAGTGTGGACTCACTGGGCCTGAAGACATATTTCCATGCTGGATCTCTAAACTAAAACTAAAACCCATGGTTTCAATATTAACAAATTTACAATTTCATCTGGTTTTGTTGGTACCTTATAGGAGTCATTGCACTTCAGAGATAACTTTCTATGATCGATCCTGATTAACATTTCACTAATTCAAGCTCCCAGTAATTTCAGGTGTCAGAATCAAGACCTGACAGTAATATACAATAACATTCTTTTCCATTTATGCAAGCAAAATTAGAAGATTAGATGCATAAAAATTGACAATTAAGAGCCACTGAAAGATGTGTTTTCCCATCACAAAAATCAAGAGGCTCTGGTTACATTTGTAAACTTAAAATACTAGCTCGATTAAAATTGTTTTGTGGAAGATTACTTAGTTCATTGTTATATTCTGTACTTAATTTAGTAATCAAGTTGCTCAACATTAAAATCTTACTTCCAACAAGTCATGCAGATTAATTGAACTGTACCAATTCAAGTCAATCATCAGATCATAAGTGACAGGAGTGCTCAAAAAGTCCACTCTGCCATTCAATCATGGCTGATCTATGTCTCCCTCCAAAACCCATTCTTCTCCCTTCTCCCCATAATCTCTGACACCCTTACAAATCAAAAATCTATCTATCTCTTCCTTAAATATATCCACTGACTTTGCCACCACAGCCATCTGTGGCAAAGAATTCCACAATATTCTCTTCCCAGGGTGGAATGATCCGCATATACAATATAGTTTTGAAATATCACTGGCAATTATTTGTTTTACAAGCATCACCGTATATGTGCGTAGTCCAAAACAATTTCACCGAAAATATAAATTTAAATATTTAAAAACTTCTTTTTTAAGTGGTTTTGTGAAGCCCATTAATTAAGAAATTGTGCCAAGGTATCAAAAGAATGCAAAGTTTAATTTTAATTTTCTTTTGGGAAATATGATCCATTGTGAAATTACTTCTGATAGTTAAGTGCACAAAAGTAATTCATCAATGCTTATGCAGCATGATCCATTATGAATCAATAGGCACATGGATGAATAAATGTTTAAAAATTTATTGGGGGATCCTGGATCCATCTCAATTCATGCTTTACAAAGAAAGATCCTTGATTCACAATGTTAACTGCTTTTTTCACTTGCTGCCTCATGTGCTGCAGATTTCCATTATTTTATTTCATTTCACACTTCCAGCACCCAGTGTTTCACATCAAAGTAGATTCCCCAGATTCAAAATATATCAGCAATACTTTAGAAACAAATTATATCAAAAGCTTGAAATGAATCATAACACTCAAAACAACAAATAACAAACAATTGTTATGAATGGATATGGCTTAAGTCTTAACCTTTCGGGTATTGCTCGGTATTTCACAGCTTTTGCCCCACTATACTATCACGAAACATAAAGTTGGGTAACCATTGTATAGTTACGGATGCGGGGAAATAAATTTAGGGCAGCACAGTGGTGCAGCGGTAGAGTTGCTGCCTTACAATGCCGGAGACTAGGGTTCGATCCTAACTACGAGTGCTGTCGGTCAGAGTTTGTACATTCTCCCTGTGACAACGTGGGATTTCTCCAGGTGCTCCAGTTTCTACCCACACTCCAAAGACCTAGGTTATTTGGATTTGGTAAAGATTGGAAATTGGAAATGTGTGGAGGATAGTGTTCGTGTATGGGAATCGCTGGTCGGCACAGACTTGGTAGGCTGAAAGGCCTGTTTCCACGCTGTTTCTCTAAAGTCTAAAGGAATGAATGTTGGAATGAATTACCAGAGACATCGTATTCCAGAAAAGAATGAATAGAAATGAAAGGACCATTAGAGAATTGAGATACATGTGCCAATGCAGACACCTACCTTACTACAAGCTGTATTATGAACCAAGTGGAAACGAACAATATTCCTTTCAGAAGCCAGGAGTCAGATTCCATGTCTGCTATGTAGCCCGTCACCCATATCACTCCCACTGCCATCACAAATAACAGGAGAAGCTACGGTTCAAAAAGACAAATCAGTCAACATTATTCTTCTTTATATTTCGGTCTTCAGAATTCTAATGCATGACAGGAAAATGAAGGGGTGAAAGGCCAAGAAAGAAAGGGATTCTGATAAGGGGTCAGAGAGAACTGGTTTTATCAGCAAATGTTCCACTCAGAGGGAGGGCATCGCATTGGATCGAATTCTGGGGAATTTGAGTAGGGCAAGTGAAACAATGCTTTTTCATTTATTTATTCACAGGGTGTGAGCATCACAGACAAGACCAACACTTCATAGTGCATCTCTAATTGCCCTTCCTCTCAACATCCTACCAGATCATTTCAGTTACGAAAAATAAAAGTTAACTATGTTGCTGGTTTGGTGCTTACTATGAATCAGGCGGTGGGCATTTGGCCCATCAGGACTATGACAGCTTCTCACAGAGCAATTTAATCAGCCCCAATCACCCAGTCCTTATTCAACTGTGGGCTGGCAATTTATTCCTTCGAGTGCCTGTCTGCTCTTTCTTTGTTCTTTTGCAACTTATCCATATGAATGTGGAATTTACAGGAGGAAATCAGAGACCCAGCAGAAAGAGATGCAGTGGCGGGGAGAATGTGCAAACTCCACATCAAGAACACCTGAAGTCAGGACTGAACATGATGCTCTGGAGCCAAGTCTGCCCACTGCACTACAATGTTTCTAGCATTTTCTATCTTCACTGCAGATTTCTAGCCTGCACAATATTTTAGTGTAGAAACGAACTGCAGATGTTCGTTAATACACCCATAGGACACAAAATGCTGGAGTAATAAAACAACTTAGCACTATATGATTAAATACACTATAGAACAATACATACCTGGAATCAAAACCCATTCACAAGAAAATATTCTTGATTTCCTACCTTGTACTTTTCAAAATTCTTGAGAGATTTTGTCAAAAAATGACTTCTACTTCTGTGCACATTTGCATCAATCAAACAACGGATTATCCAAGGATTTCTGTTTTGCTGGGCCAGCCCTAAAGGAGTTTCTCCCTGGAAACAATTTAGTAAATTTTAGTTTCACCAGTCAGAGGATAGGTTAGAACATTTTAAAGTCTTTGTTAAAAATTATTCTTCAAAGTTCAGAAACATTAAGCTCAGAAGTATATCAACATCCAACTGCAACGTTTTGAGAATAAATATAAGGAATCTAAACATTAGATCTTCTTAATCAGACAGCAAAATTCAATGTAATTTCTTTGCTCTTTTCTTTCTACCTTGTTGGCTAAAAGTGAACATTAGGTTAGTTTCACTTCCCAGCTCGTGGCCCAGAGACCTGATTGATTGCACCATGGCCTGGTTCAGGAACTTGAATGCCCAGGGGGCCTCAGAAAGCAGCAGACAACGCCCAGTCCATCAGTGGTACATGACCTCCCCACCAAAGGAAGGCATTGTCACAAAAAGGCAGCTAATATCAAAGACCCACACCACCATAGCTATGCTCCCATCTTGTGACTCCCAGCAGAAAGGTGGTACAGGAGCCCGAGAACAATGACCTCCAGGATTAAAAAATAGCTTCTTCCCAGCAACATTAGGCTTCTGAACACTGCATAACATTAACCACAATACCACTTCAGCAACTCTAATCTACTTGTTTTGGTTGCACTGTGTAATTCGCTTTTACATTAGAATGGTCCGGTTACTTGGTATTATTAATGATTACTTTATTATATAATTGATCATTGTCTATTTATGTGTTATTAATGGGCCCGTAAAGCTGCATCGAGCAATTGTTCTGTTGCCGGTAGGTGTGACAATGAAACACCTTTGACTCTCAGACCTGATGCAGGGCTTTGACCCAAAACCGTCTCTTTCTATCCACAGATGTTGCTCGACTCACTGAGTTCCTCGATTATTTGTTGCTTCCGAATAAAGGTTCATCTATTTAAGGTGGAGTTGAGGAAGAATTTCATGTCTCAAGATAATTATTTTTTAGAATTCTTTACTCCAGATCCACAGCCATTTAATGTATTCACGGTTAAGACGGGTAGACATTTAAACTGCAAAGGAAACAGCAGGTAATGGATGGGAGCAGGAAAATTGTCCTGAAAACAACATTGGATTGATCATGATCTTATTGAATGGTTTAGCAGGCTCAAGGAATAAATTGCACCAGCCCCCCAGTGCCAGAGTGCAGCGCCAGAGACTCAAGTTCTATCCCGGCTATGGGCGCCGTCTGTACGGAGTTTGTACGTTCTCCCCGTGACCTGCGTGGGTTTTCTCCGAGATCTTCGGTTTCCTCCCACACTCCAAAGACGTACAGGTATGTAGGTTAATTGGCTGGGCACATGTAAAAATTGTCCCTAGTGGGTGTAGGATAGTGTTAGTGTGTGGGGATCGCTGGGCGGCGCGGACCCGGTGGGCTGAAGGGCCTGTTTCTGCGCTGTATCTCTAAATCCCCCCCAAAAAAATCTAGAACTCATCAGTGATCTGTGCATTCACAACTAGGCAACTAGGAAAGCTTAATTACAACAAAACTCAGATGAATGTGACCGACTTAAATGCATCTTGATGAAAATTACACAGAAGAGCTAGGTATCATCATATCATATCATATCATATCATATCATATCATATATATACAGCCGGAAACAGGCCTTTTCGGCCCACCAAGTCCGTGCCGCCCAGCGATCCCCGCACATTAACACTATCCTACACCCACTAGGGACAATTTTTACATTTTACCCAGCCAATTAACCTACATACCTGTACGTCTTTGGAGTGTGGGAGGAAACCGAAGATCTCGGAGAAAACCCACGCAGGTCACGGGGAGAACGAACAAACTCCTTACAGTGCAGCACCCGTAGTCAGGATCGAACCTGAGTCTCCGGCGCTGCATTCGCTGTAAAGCAGCAACTCTACCGCTGCGCTACCGTACTCACCATTGCATTTTTAACTTCAACATTTGCACCAGCAGTCAGCAGCCCATTCACTGCTGCCACATTTCCCGACATTACTGCCCAGTGTAGAGGTGTATTCTTGTGTAATTTGTCAACGGCATTTATTGAAGCATTTAATTTTATGAGAAACCTGGTAGGCTCGGACCTGGATGAAAGAGAACGTAACAACTGTAGGGCTGGTTAAATGTACCACTGTACACATGCAAAGACATGCCATAAACATTCTGCACTTACCCTATTATTTTGGAAGTTGCAAGCATTAACGGTGTCTGTCCGTTCACGTCAGCAGCATCCACATCCTTAAACAACAGAAAACATCTCAAGAGTCAAGAGTGGTTTCTCGCCATATGTACGGAAAGGGAACATTGAAATTCTTACATGCAGCAGCACAACAGGTTTATAAACACAGTACTCAATAGATAATATAAACAAACAGAAACATTCAATTAATAAAACAATAGTGTAAAAAAAGGCCAAAGTCTCTGGTGCATTCAAGGCAATTTGTAGTTGGGAGTTTAGTTGGAGTTTGCAGCATTCAATAGCCTGATGGTTGCTGGGAATTGTCATGTCTAATTTTTAAAAACTAATGTTTGATTTTAAGGCAATCAAGAAGTAGTTATTATATGTATTCAATTAGCCCTGCTCTGTCCTGTAAATTTCAATGGAGTCGTGCCATGTCCTGCCCTATAAATTTCAAAAATGGGTCATCCTCCTTTACAGGAAAGTAGAGAAAGACTATGTTAGTCTGAACATACCGTCTAAGATGAAGTTAAATTTGACAATTAACTTCTGGACTCTTCACAAAGTAATCAATGGATGACAACCCAGTACAAAACAAAGTTCAGTCTGTGAACCTTAGCTATGTGTAGGAAAGAACTGCAGATACTAGTTTAAATCGAAGGTAGACACAAAATGCCGGAATAACTCAGCGGGACAGGCAGCATCTCTGGAGAGAAGGAATGGGTGACGTTTCGGGTCGTGACCCTTCTTCAGACTGAAGAAGTTCTGCAGCTTTTGAGGTTTGAGAAATTCCATCTCACAACAATACTTTCAGTCCTCATGTCTCATACTTCTATGTCTGAAATATTACAGAGGCTGGGTGGGAACAGACCACATTTCATAACTGCATATGTGCACCAAAGCACATTAACTTGAGGAAGAGCATGAATATCAACTCAATACCTTTCCTACTGAAATAATGAAAGGTATTGATTTGAAAAAAGGACAAACTGAACATACCTGACCCTTGGCTACAAGGTAAGCAATGATTGCCATTTGCTGGAATTGAACTGCAAGGTGAAGACATGTGAATCCTTCCCTATCGACTAGGGAGGGATCTGCGCCATACTTCATCAGCAGCACCACCATAGACAAGTGGCCTTGTCTGAAATAAAACAAAAGGACTTGAATATTGATTTTAAAAATCCACTTTAACCTATTGATTTTTCAGCTGGCAAACAGTTCAGTATTTTATGTTAACTGGAAAAAGGTTAAATTTTATATATTATAGATCCTCCGACACGTTGTATGTTTTTAACATTGTGATTTGAATGCGAATGCAACTTCGAGCTGCAGTTTACGTTGTGGCAGAAACCACATTTCCTTTATTTAGAATATCCTGTTTGAGCTCTCACTTCTCACTCCCACCATCTCAAACTGAAGCACAGTTGCACCATTTTAGATTAGATTTTTTTTTGTGGAAATTTAAGTTTGCTTCTTCAGTGCTGAATGGGTTAGTGATGCCAAAGGAATTCAAAGGTAGACAAAAAATGCTCAGTAACTCAGCGGGACAGGCAGCATCTCTGGAGAGAAGGTATGGGTGACTTTTCGGGTCGAGACCCTTCTTCAGGTTTTCAGGACAGTACTCTCCAATAAGCTTTATAAATTCAAGTTTATAACGTTTATTGGAGAGTCCCGTTCAAAGCAAAATGATCGATAAATCCCTCCACTGTTCAATAAGCGAAGTTGGAAAAAATAAAACATGAAATGGCGGCACAGTAGCGTAGCGGGAGAGTTGCCGCTCACAGCACTTGCAGCGCCGGAGACCCAGGTTCGATCCCGACTATGGGAGCTGTCTGTGCGGAGTGTGCACGTTCTCCCCGTGACCGTGTGGGTTTTCTCTGAGATCTTCGGTTTCCTTTCACACTCCGAAGACGTACAAGTTTGTAGGTTAATTGGCTTGGTATAAGTGTAAATTGTCTCGATTGTGTAGGATAGTGTTAATGTGCGGAGATCGCTGGTTGGTGCGGATTCGGTGGGACAAAGGGCCTGTTTCCATGCTGTATCTCTAAACTAAACTAAATTGGTACAAAAGCACTGTCATGGTACTCCAGAAACAAATCTCAGGGTTATGTGCAACCAAGACTACAGCATAGAACACTGTACAAAACCATGAGGGGTAGATAGAGAAGGAGAATGCACACAGTATTTTTTCTGAGGTCAGATGAATGAAAAACTAGAGGGTGTTGTTTGAGGGGAAGGTATGTAAAGAGGGACCCGAGGTGCAATTTATTTCCCCACACAGGTTGTTCATATCTGGAATGAACTGCCAGATTAAGTGGTTGAGCCATGTGCAACAACAGCAACATTTAAAAGACATTTGGATAGGTACATGGATAGGAAAGGTTAAGAGGGATACAAGTCAAATGTGAGCAGATGGAATTAGTTTATTTGGGCATCTTGGTTAATATGGACGAGTTGGCCCAAAAGGCATGTTTCCTGCTGTATTACTTTACAACTTTATATTTGTGATTTTGAAAAAGAAAGAAACGTAATCCCCTCATTTATTTTTTGTAACAAGAAGGAGATATGGAAATCTTAATCAATATTAAGAATAATTTCATTAACAAAAGGAACTCAATTTCCAATTCCTATGATTACATTGTACAAAATACAAGTACTGTTGATTAGGTTGAAACATTTTTAAATACTTGCAGTCAAAATTTAAGAAATAGTCAGCAAATTAAGATGTTTACTGTCAAAAGATTATTATTTGCATCAGTATTCCAAATTCAGAGAATCATTGATAAGTTACAGCAGAGGACAGTGTGCCCATCATGTTCAGACTGGCTCTCCATCTCAGTTTTGCAAATTTTTCTTCACCGATTATCTGTCCAATTCCCTCTCAACACTAACATTTATACTCTATGCTCAAAGTTGGAAGATAGATGAATTCTAAAATGAATTCAATCAAAATGTTGAGGTGAGAGGTCAGGTGACAGAAATAATTTTTTCCGACGTATATTTGGTACTTACATGTACTTTACAATACATTTTTGAAGCATACGTTCAAATATTAAATATTTCTGGAACTCTACCTGGTTGCCCAGTGAAGAGCAGTAGAATTTAAATCTCCACCCAGCTGATCCACAATTGCACCTTTCGAAATATAGTAGCTGTAGATGGAGATGGGTGAATTTAGTACAATATATGAACATTGGCAATGTTAATTTTTTTGGTGTATTATTATATAATTTAAGAGTACAAAAATAATAAAAGCATCCTCTGCAGAGATCTTACCCGACAAGCTCTGTTCGGTTATTGATAGCTGCCCAGTGAAGCAATGCCACATTTTCTTTGTCAGGCAGTCGGACATCATAACCAGCTTCGATCAGCTCTTTACATCTGTCTACTATTCCATATCTGCAAGTGTAAAATGCAATCTTGGAAAAAAGTGGAGGTAAAGCTAGACCATGAGAATCCAAATCCAAAACTAAAATCCCGAGCAGCCCTTGGTGTTTCAGAATAGAAGTAAACATTACCAAGAATGACAAGCCATACATTCTAAAGCTATCACATTTAAAATATATTTTGTACCCTTCCCTTGATCTGTAGCTGGTAGAGCAAAAATATATCAAATTATAACACCTCATGCCAATAGAATTCAATGAAACAGCACCCCTCATTAATATAAAAATTATGCTTTTATTGGATTTGTAGTTTTCCCCAACATCAGGCTTGATGCTATTGCACAAATGACATTTTGCAATTTCTCAGATCATGTAAACCCTCTTGTTCATTACATCACGTTATCCAGTTTCAAACGACATTCAACAAAGATGGAAGATCTTCTATATTTGCCATTTTCTGCTTGCATAAGCCGAGACACACAAAAGCATTCACGGGTTTCATTTTTTTTTTTAAGAAGGAAAGTAATTACAAGAGATAGACACAAAATGTTGAAGTAACTCAGCGGGTCAAGCAGCATCTCAGGGTGAAAATGGAAAGGTGATCTTTTATTACCATTTTCTCTGGAGATGCTGCCTGAGTTACTCCAGCATTTTGTGTCCATCTTTGGTATAAACCAGCATCTGCCATTTCTTGTATTTCAAGTAATTGCAAGAACTTTGCAGCCCAGATAATCTCAAGAGTTGACATTTACATTCCGGTTTATAGCAAATACCCACTGGAACTTACTGTGTGGCTCTTACAATGTCCCAATTACTATAATCTTCCATGAAGGCATGATCACTGTGATGTTTCTCTGGACTCGGGTTGTTATATTGTTCCGGGTGCTTTTGAGCTCCATGATATCCATGAGGACAATTGAGTTGACACTGTAGAAAAACAATAGTTTAGTTACACTAAATGAGACAATGAAGTAACAGGTAAAAATTTATCTTAGAGCAGCATGAAAACAACTGATACTGCTGGCCGCAATATTGCAGTCGTAGGGAACCGAAGTATTGTTTGCATTACAAAATGGAAGAGAAAGGCTGCGTAAAGTACTGGCTGAAAGTTTTTTGAGAATTGTCAAACTCTTTCTCCTCCTATTTCAAATTCCCAGAATACTCAACATAAATTTCTTCCTTAATAAAAAGAGTAAACCCTGGAAATACTCAGCAGGTTCCTGCAGTATCAGACCAGACCTCCCAACACTTGATTTTACAAATTCATAATTTTGAGGTCCAAAATTTAGAATTTTACATCAAAATTCATAATATGGCGCGTAATGCAACTTTTCAGCAAAAAAAAGGGTATGCACGCCAAATGCGCTACGCTACATTCATGTGTGAAAAACGACTATTATTTCCAACAGTCTGTAGTTCTTGGACTACGTGTACAATGTCAGGCCTATCATGAGTATATTCTGCTATTTATAGGAAGGTTATTGAACAGAGATACTTTTTGCAACACAAAGAAAAAATTGTTTTGTTTTGCTCTCTCTATTTTGCTTTTTCCTTACACATCCCAATTCTCTTGGTATTGAATAAAAGAACAATGGTCATAAGATGTATGACTACGTTATGAAGAAAGAGTTGATATATGCGACTCGACTAAGCATTCGGAAGTACTTGTTGAAGTAAATTCTCACATTAATTGATAATCAGCCCAAAAAGGTGGTAATTGGCTTTTCTGCTGTGTTTTATATTTTAATCCGGTCTTAATTAATTAATATAGTTATATAATCTTGCACTTAAATTTAATATTTACTCATTCCAGTTCCACCACTAATTTTCTGGCACTCTTGGTTCCAGAGCTTTGCTGGTTTATCCAGCTGGCCAAGGAAGTCGGCTCTGGGGATAAATGTGCCGGTTCAGGTTGGGCTGGAGTTCCAGAGCCCCAGCCGCAGGTTGCAAATTCAACCCACCGATCGGCCATAGACGTCCCGATGAGGTCGAGATTGGCTGCCTTGCCCAGCCTGGGCGCCACATTTTCGGGGAGACTTTCAGGTTGCGGGGGATTTCTCGCGGAACCTCTAGCGGCCAAATTGGCCATGGAAGTCCCGATGAGGTCGAGATTCGCTGCCTTGCTCAGCCTAGGTGCCACATTTTCAGGGAGACTTCCAGGGTGTGGGGGATTTCCCGTGGAACCCCTAGTGCCCTAATTGACAAATTGCAATTACCGAATGTTTTGCGGAAAAATGTGAGGCGAAATCGGAATGGCAGAAATGAAATAAGAAAGCGGAAACTTTCCGCCAAATTCGGAAATGGGAGGGGTGTCAGTGGAGAGAGAAACAGAGTAAACACTTTAGGTCAATGAGATTTCATCAGATCTCACTTGCATTAATTTTCTCTTCTCAGCAGATACATTTTCTAAAGCAAGGAAATCAAAACAAAAAATATATACAAGCGTGCAAATGCAGTTACTGGAAGAACTAATAATTAAATAACAGATACAATGTGCACCAAAAAATAATGTCATTAAAATAACACATATTTGTTCTATTCAACCATCACAGACATGGTTATCCATTATTGCAACCTGAGCCAGCAGTGTAATTAATCTGGTACTATAATTAGAGCATTGGCCTCCCAGGCAGTATCCATACACTCGAGTCCAGATAGACACAAGATACAAAGAATTTATTAGCCACGTATGCAAGAGTCTGAAGAAGGGTCTCGACCCGAAACGTCACCCATTCCTTCTCTTCCGAGATGCTGCCTGACCTGCTGAGTTACTCCAGCATTTTGTGAATAAATCGATTTGTACCAGCATCTGCAGTTATTTTCTTATACTATATGTAAGAACATACACAGATGAGCCAAAACATTATGGCCACCTGCCTAATGTGCTGTTGGTCCTCCGTGTGCCGCCAAAACAGCACCGCCCTACTGAAGCATGGACTCAACAAGACCCCTGAAGGTGTCCTGTGGTATCTGGCACCAAAACATTAGCAGCAGATCCTTCAAGTCCTGTAAGTTGCAAGGTGGTGCCGCCATAGATCAGACTTGTCGATCCAGTACATCCACAGATGCTCAATTGGATTGAGAACTGAAGAATTGAGGCCAGGGCAACACTGTGAACACTTCATCATGCTCCTCAATCCATTCCCGAACAAAGTGTGCAGTGTGGCAGGGCGCATTATCCTGCTGAAAGAGGCCACTGCCATCAGGGAAAACCATTGCCATGAAGGGGTGTACCTGGTCTGCAATGATGTTTATTTAGGTAGGTGACATGTGTCAAATTGATTTCCATATGAATGGCCGGACCAAGGGTTTCCCAGCAGAACATTGCCCAGAGCATCACTCCCTCCACCGGCTTGTCGTCTTCCCACAGTGCATCCTGGTGCCATCACTTCCCCAGGTGACCTTCTTCCACTGCTCCAAGGTCCAGTTCCGATGCTCACGTGCCCAATGTAGGCGCTTTCGACGGTGAACAGGGGTCATCATGGGCACTCTGACCGGTCTGCGGCTACGCAGCCCCATACGCAGCAGGGTGCAATGCACTGTGTATTGTGGCACATTCCTCCCGTGACCACCATTAAAATTTTCTGTGACTTGTGCCACAGTAGACCTGCAGTCGGTTTGGATCAGACGGGATAGCCTTCGTTGCCCTCGCGCATTGTTAAGCCTTGGGCGCCCAACACCCTGGCGCCGATTTGTGGTTTGTCCCTCCTCGGACCACTTTTGGTAGGTACTCACCACTGCTGACCGGGAGCACCCCACAAGCCTTGCCGTTTCAGAGATGCTCTGACCCAGTCATCTGGCCATAACAATTTGGCCCTTGTCTAAGTCGCTCAGGTCTTTACTCCTGCCCATTTCTCCTGCATCCAACACATCAACCTTAATAACTGACAGTTCACTTGCTGCCTCATATATCCCACCCCTTGACAGGTGCCATTGTAACAAGATAATCAATGTTATTCACTTCACCTGTCAGTGGTCATAAGGTTTTGGCTCATCGGTGTACCAGGAATTTAATTTGCCATACAATCATACCAAAAAAGCAGCAAGACACACAACTACATAAAAATTAACATAACCATCCACCACAGCGCACTGTGATGGAAGGCAATAATATATTATCTTCTTCACAATAGATAATACATATATCAATACTAATCAAATCAATCAAGTTAAAATGTCTAAATCTAAAGCTAATTCAAATATTGAAACCATGGAGCAGATCAGGAAGTATCTGGCGAAACAAAAGTTAAAATTCCAGCTTGAAGACTTCGTCAAAACAGGGGAATAAGAAAAATAATTAACTTTAAATTGCAGAGAGAAAGTAGGATGGAGAGGACAAAGGAATTATCTCTAACATGGTGAAGCTACAGTTGCCATGGGGCTAAGTTATAATTGATTACCTACTTAACAGGTTAATCAGGCTGGTAAGAGAGAAAACAACCGTGTACAAAGTATTGAAAATCGTGAAATGAAAAGCTGTAGGAAAAATCCAACATGTCACTCAATGCTCGTTGAAGGAGAGAAACAGCCAACATTAGTAGGATGACTTACAGCAAAACTGACCTGTACAGATACAAGCACAAAAAAGGCATTGATGAATTTGATATTGAATCTGGGAAGGTGAAACGAGTCAAGAGTGAAGATGAGATCCTCTTGCTCAAACTCACAATGAGACTCTTATGAAACTGTAGAAGGCCACTGGCAGATCAGAGTGGAAGATTGATTATTAAAGTGTCAAGCAACAGGAAATTAAGGGTCATACCTGCAGACTGAAGTTTGTACTGCTTCTTTCCTGAGTAAAGGTTCAACAGTTCACCATCATCACACTTATTTATCTGCTTACAGTCGTTCTCATATTGAACAATTTCTTCTACTCATGTTATCCAGATCAACAATGGACCCAAGCTATAGCTGTCTTTTTTGTAGATGAGGTTAGATCGTATTAGATGCAGGGCGAGTTGGTCAACTCAATGCAAAATCTGCTTGATGGAAGGAGTTAGAGAGTGGTAGTGAAAGGTTGTTTTTCATATTGGGGCATCGTGTGCCACAGGGGTCTGAACTTGGTCCATTTATTCATCATCTACATTAACGATTTGGTGAGAATGTTGTGGCATGGTTTGGTTATCTAAGATTATAAAAGGATCCAGATTAAATGGGCAAGTGGTCCAAGGAATGGCTAATGGAATTTAAGTTGGATACGTGTGAAGTGTTGCATTAATGCAAATTGAACCAGGACAGCACTTACACAGAAAATAGCAAGTTCCTGGAGTTGTAAAATAAAAAGACCAAGGGGTACTAGTGCAAAGCTTATTGAAAGCAGCCACACAGGTAGACAGGAGGTGGTGCTTAGCACACTTGGCTTTATTGGTCAGGGATTTGAGTACAAGAGTTGGGATGCCCAATCCACATTTGGAGCATTGTATACAGTTTTTATCGCTTAGCTACTGAAGGATATTGTTAAGCTGGAATGCGTGCAGAAAAGATTCATCAGGGTGTAATGAGGACTGGAGGTTTTGAATTAGAAACATAAACTGAATAGAGTTACAGAGTTAAACAGCAAAGAGACAGGCCTGACAGCTCAACTTGTCCATGCCAACTCAGTTGGCATTCTGGGCTAGGCTGGTATTTATTTCCCTTGCCATCTCCAAGTTTGTGGATGACACAAGCATGGCAGATGCAGTATAATGTGGATAAATGTGAGGTTATCCACTTTCGTGGCAAGAACTGGAAGGCAGATTATTATCTGAATGTTGTCAGATTAGGAAAAGGGGAGGTACAACAAGACCTGGGTGTGCTTGTACATCAGTCATTGAAAGTAAGCATGCCGGTACAGCAGGGAGCTAATGGCATGTTGGCCTTCATTGCGAGAGGATTTGAGTTTAGGAGCAAGGAGGCCCTACTGCAGGGCCCTGGTGAGATGGCACCTAGAGTATTGTGTGCAATTTTGGTCTCCTAATTGGAGGAAGGACATTATTGCTATTGAGGGAGTGCAGCATAGGTTCACCAGGTTAATTCCTGGGATGGCAGGACTGACATATGATGAAAGAATGGGTCGACTGGGCTTGCATTCACTGCAATTTAGATGGATGAGAGGGGATCTTATAGAAGCATATAACATTCTTAAAGGATTGGACAGGCTAGATGCAGGAAAAATGTTCCCGATGTTGGGGGAGTCCAGAACCAGGGGTCACAGTTTAAGAATAAGGGGTAGGCCATTTAGTACTGAGATAAGGAAAAACATTTTCACCCAGAGAGTTGTGAATCTGTGGAATTCACTGCCACAGAAGGCAGTGGAGGCCAATTCACTGGATGTTTTCAAAAGGGAGTTAGATTTAGCTCTTCGGGCCAAGGTAATCAAGGGATATGGGGAAAAAGCCGGAACGGGGTACTGATTCTGGATGATCGGCCATGATCATATTGAATGGTGGTGCTGGTTCGAAGGGCTGAATGGCCTACTCCTGCACCTATTTTTCTATCTGTTTTTGTTCTTGCCACCAAAGTGGATAACCTCATATTTATCCACAGTATACTGTATCTGCCATGCATCTGCCCACTCACTCAACCTATTCAAGTCACCCTGCAGCCTCAAAGCATCCTTCTCGCAGCTCACACTGTCACCCAGCTTTGTGTCATCAAGTAATTTTAACACGATTCCACCAGCAGTCATGTCTTCCCTTCTGTTTCACTCCGCATTCGTGAGTTCCTCGTCAGCTCTTCCACCTACAGTAACATTCCCCCGTTTTCAATTCTTACTTATGCAATTGCAGGAGTAGAAACATTTGTCCTTTTACCCCTCCCCTCCACCATCCGAGGAATTAAGCAGTAATCCCATCTACTGTGGTGACTCATTTGCTTTTTCTCTATTCTAGTGTACTGCACTTGCTGCTCACAGTGTGGTCTCTTCTACACTGAATAAACACACAAAGATTGGATGACCACTATGTTGAGCATTTGGGTTAAATCCACAGGTAAGCTTTCTGTTCCCTGCAACTTTCTATTTCTATTCCATTTCCCTCTCATGGCATAATGGGGTGGACCTTTCCCACAGTTCTGCATTTCATACCATTACATTTCTTTGTTTGCTATCTGTAGGTAATTTTCCTCCTTAACCTTTCAACCACTTAATCAATAGCCTGTCACCGATGTAACCACAAATTCACTCAATCCATTCATCCCTACCCCTCCATTCAATCTAAGACTAACTTATTTTCAAATTCTGATTAAGAGTTATTGATCTGAAACATGAAACTGTTTCTCTATCTGCAAATCGTGCTTAGTCAGTTGAGTGTTACCAACATTTCCAGTTTTCATTTCGATTTTCACACATGTTCTACTTTTGTCAAATTCAAAATCTGTCAACTCATACATGGCACATATGCAAAAGGAAATACATTTTATTTAAATTCGGTAAACGATTTATTGGTATGTATAACTGGTTGAGAATCTGGAGAATGGAACTGCAGTGCAGGAAGTACACATGTTGCTAACCAGATAACCACAAGCTGCTTGAGAAATGGTAAACTGTCATACCTTCCTTGACTAGGATCCTTTTACTCTTCCCCCACCCAGCCTGCCCTCCCGACTACTTAGTTTAGAGATGCAGCATGGACACAGGCCCTACGTCCCACTGATTACCCACTCATTTAAAAAAAAATGCCGATTAAGCTAAAAACCCACACATCTTTGGGATATGGGAGCAAAGCAAAGCATACGGAGGAAGCCCATGAGTTTCACGAGGAGAATGTGCAAACTCCACACAGACAGCGTCCGAGGTCAGGATCAAACCTAGGTGAGAGGCAGCGGCTCCACCAGTTTGTGCCATTGTACTAGAAACATAGAAAATAGGTGCAGGAGTAGGCCATTCGGCCCTTCGAGCCTGCACCGCCATTCAATATGATCATGGCTGATCATCCAGCTCAGTAACCTGTACCTGCCTTCTCTCCATACCCCCTGATCCCTTTAGCCACAAGGGCCACATCTAACTCCCTCTTAAATATACCCAATGAACTGGCCTCAACTACCTTCTGTGGCAGAGAATTCCACAGACTCACCACTCTCTGTGTGAAGAAATGTTTTCTCATCTCGGTCCTAAAAGACTTCCCCCTTATCCTTATTGCTTCCATCTTACCTGCACCTTGGGTCTTTCCTTCCTTTCTACCTCCCCGGGCCTCTTGTTCAACCACTACGACACCCCCATCCAGGCACCTTACTCAACACTCCATTGCACACCCCAGGCTCCTTTCTTTCCCCCTCCTCTGCCCAGACCCATAAGTATCCCCCCTCATCGCCAATCTCTCATTCTTTCCCTCTCCCCAGGTCCCTTCCTCTCACCAACACTCCAGATAGCTTCCTTTACCTCACCTCTCCAAGTCCTATCCTCATCTACAAGCTCTCCCCACCTATGCTCAGCTCATCCTGCATGCCATCACCATCCTCACTGCACCACAGATGCCTCATCAACCAGAGGGTCTCTGCTGCCTGATACACTCTCCCTCCCTTTCCCTGCCCACCCACTTCCTCCCCACTCTATCCCCCTCCTCTCCACATTTCCTCGAACCCCTCCATGCTCTCCCCCTCCCCTCCCATTCCTGGTCCAGTCCCGTCCCTGAAGTGGGGAGGGGTGTCAGTATTGACATCATGCACAGCCGAGGTCCACATTCCCTGTACACTCTCCCCCCCCTTCCTCACCTCACTCCTGCCTGGTTCGTGCCTGGGGGGGAGGGAAGGGGTAAGAGCCGGTATGTACCCATCCTTCATCCCCCCCGGGTCCACACTCCAACCCATCCCCTCCCCCCCCCTCCCGGGTCCACACTCCACTCCACCCCATCCCCCCCCCACCGGGTCCACACTCCACCCCCTCCCGGGTCCACACTCCACCCCTCTCTCCTCACCACTGATGTGTGTGGGGTGGGGGGGGGGGGGGTGGGCAGTATGTCCCCTCCCATCCCTCATTCCCCGGTATGTATCTCACCTTCCCCCCACCCCCGCCCCCCGCCCCCGCGGGCCCGGTATGTACCTCACGGTCGCCCTCGGGCCACTCCTCCATCCTCACGCTCTCCTCGCCGCCGCCGCCGCCGCTGCCCCCACTTTCCGCCCGCGCGCCCGCCACCGTCTCCCACCACGCCGCGCCGCGCCGCGCGCGTTCCCGCCCGACGCCGTCATCCACCACAGCGCGCCGCGAGCGCTCCCGCGCCGGTCGCCGTCATCCACCACCGCGCGCGCGCGCACACGTTGCGCCGCTTCGCCCGGGCTGGGCAACCGGCCAGCGCGCGCTCCACGCGTCATCGCGCAGCCCTTTCGCTCGTCGCCAGGGCAACGGGCCGGCGCGCTCCCCCGCCCCGGACCTCATCTGACGGTTAGAGCCTTCTCCCCATATCCCTTGACTCCCGCTATCATTAAGAGCTCTATCTAACTCTCTCTTGAAAGCATCCAGAGGATTGGCCTCCACTGCCCTTCTGAGGCAGAGAATTCCGCAGCTTCACAACTCTCTGAGTGAAAAGGTTTCTCCTCATCTCCGTTCTAAATGGCCTACCCCTTATTCTTAAACTGTGGCCCCTGGTTCGGGACTCCCCCAAAGGTGCGGATTCTGTGGGCCAAAGAGCCTGTTTCCGCGCTGTATCTCTAAACTAAACTAAAGCGTTTCTTAATGGGAAATAAAAATAATGGAACAGATAAGATAGCATGGATACATTCAAATGGAAAGTGGATAAGCACAAAAAGGAGGAAGGGACTGTGGGAGAAATGGGTGGAGACTCATAATCATAGACAGCTCAGCACATGTGAAGTTGAATTACTCCACCCCACAAGAGTGGAATGACTGGTTTCTGAATTGTAATTGCTCAATGGTTCAATGGTTTCTTTATTATCACCTCTACCAAGGTACAACAAATTACTTTTTTTGCATAAAGAACAGAAAGACTCTCAGCATACAGTCCCCCCGGTTAGTACAGAATGTACAGAACAACCAAATAAGTCTATATGCAAGAGTCACGATTTTGGCTCCATTTTGCAGTCCCAGCTGCAAAATAATGGTAGTAAGGACAGTTGTAGGTGTCGCCTCCATTCCGATCGTCCCGCAAACTGTCATCCCTCTTTTTGCACGGCCCACTTCAGCCCATGTTCTCTGGGGGGCACCTCCCGCAGCCAACCTTGAGGACACGGAAGGTCAGACCACCCCCTCCCCCTCCAGTTCTTCTTACCGGGCCTTTTGTCTAACATCCGCCACCTTCTGCCTCCTCTCCGATTCTCCGTCTTTATGGAAAATCATGGAGAGCTTCCTTCTCCAGGCTATGCATCATATTCCATAAATTACAGCTAAATTATAAAAGGGTATAGTGATTTGGGATTTCTTTATTTTTAACCCTCGTATAGAAGAGTCTGGTTTCCAATTGGTTTGGTCCATCTAATCATTGGATCTAGACCTTGCTCCAGTGTTCAACGGCTAATCCACATTAAAGGAAATCACCGAGACCCAATCAGTTCCCTTCAACTAACACTCTCTTCCACTTGGCGGAACTTGTCCGCACCCTCAACAACCTCTATTTTGATTGCCCTCACTACCCTCTTCCTACACCTCATCCACCCTGTCTCCTGCAAGGATGACATTCCTTACTCTCAATTTCTCTATCTCTGCTGCATCTGCTCCCAAGATGAAGATTTCCACTCTAGGACACCTGAGATGTCCTCTTTCTTCATAAATGTGGTTTCACCCTCTGCTATTGTTGATGAATTCCATATCTGTGTCTCCTCTCTCCTCAGTGTCCTGCAGTTCTGCTCTTACTCCCCCTGCTGCAGCTGGGACAAGGATAGAGTTCTCCTGATCCTTACCTTTTACCCTACCAGCTTCTGCAACCTACACATCATTCTCCGACATTTCCGCCACTTTAAAATGATTGCACCAGCAGTCCTTCAATCTCCCTGGTCCTGTCTGGTAGAAGGTACACAAGTTTGTAAACAGGCACCACCAGACTCAGGAACAGCTTCTTCCCTGTCATTAGGCTTCTGAATGGTCCTTCCATAAGGTAGGGTCATGTGTGATTCACCTCTACCCCATTGTGGACATTGGACTTTGTCTTTGGAACTGTTGTTCTACAATGCTAATGAACATATTCTGCACTCTGCATCTTCCTCTTTTCTCTAACCATTACACTGGAATTTGATTTGATTGTATTTCTGTATCATGCTATCTGATTAGTTTGGATAGTATGCAAAATATAGGTTTTCACTGTACCTTGGTACACGTGACATAATAAACTCAAACTTATGGAGTCTAGTGCAGGGACCTATTTCAGCCAGGCCTCCTTTAAGTCCTCTTTCAGATCCTCATTCATCCCCATAATTTGACCCTTACCAACCACCAATCTGCTAAATGATACCATCCCAACTATCTGATCTGTGCACCTGATCACCCATCTTCCAACCCAATATCCCCTAAATGAAATCTTGAGCCAAAAACAAGAACTCAGCGGGTCAGACAGCACATGTGGAGGCACAAGCAACTGCAGATGCTGGTTTACAATAAAAGGCACAAAGTGCAAGAGTAATTCAGCGAGTCAGGTTACAACCCTGGAGGACAAAGATTGGTGACGTTTCAGGTCGAGACCCTTCTTCAGACTCATTGTAGTGGTGGGGGGGGGTGGGGGGGTGGGGGGGTGGGGGGGTGGGGGGGTGGGGGGGGGGGGCAGAAAGCTGGAAGAGAGGTGGGGGTGGGTCAAACCCAGGCTAGTGAAAGGTGGATACAGATGAGGGAGGTTTTGATTGGCAGATGGGTGGACAAAGAGATGATAAGATAAAGGGACGTAAAGGAGAGAAGAGTTGCAAAATGTGAAGCCAGAGGAAAGGATAGTCCTGTTGCCTGACTCTCTCTGTCCAGTCTCTCCTCCCTCCCTCCCAACTTTCTTCCTCCCACTGCATACAATCTGAAGAAGGTTCCCGATCTGAATCATCACCTATCCATGTTCTCTGGCGATGCTGCCTGAGCTGCTGAGTTACTCCAGCACATGTGTATTTTTTAAGGGATATTTTTTTAAGGGATCTTTTCAAGGGATGAGTTACTGCAGCATTTTGTGTGTTTTTGGAAGGGGAAAGGGGGGAAAGTGGAGGAAGTGGGTGCACATCCAGGTGGGACACAGGGGGGGGGGGGGAAGTATCTGTTGGAGGGACATTTAGGTTCCCACTGAGTATCTCCAGCAAGTATTTTCAGTATTCTCGGGATCTGAAGAAGGGTTCCTTCCCTCCCTACTCGGTGTCACCTGTCCATTTTGTCCAGAGATGCTGCCTGACCTGCTGCGTTACTCCAGCACTCTGTGAGATGTAACCCATCCAGGTTCGACACGAAATGCCGGAGTAACTCAGCGGGCCAGGCAGCATCTATGGACAGAAGGAATGGGTGAAGTTCTGGGCTGAGACCCTTCTTCAGACGTCTCGACCCGAAACGTCACCCATTCCTTCTCTCCAGAGATGTTGCCTGCGCCGCTGAGTTACTCCAGCGTTTTGTGCCTATCTTTGGTTTTCTGCAGTTCCTTCCTACACATCTATGCAGGTTCTCCAGAGATGCTGCCTGTCCCGCTGGGATACTCCAACATCTATCTTTGGGATAAACCAGAATCTGCAAATCCTTTTCCTTGCATTATATTTGCAGCATTTGCTCCCAGTGTTACGTAAGGTGTGACAGGGTTGTCTGACAATCAGGGCGGGGAGATCGCTGGGAGGTGACACCCTTTCTGGCGCTGCCGTGTGAACACACAGGCTACGTTTAACAGCCTTGGTGATCCAGGTGAACCGCTCTTCCTCCCGTGTTTCGAAGTCAATTGCCGAGAGAGTGCGAGCGAGGTTGGACCAAACTTTGGACGCAGCTCAGGGAATAGTTTTTTGAAGGGGAAACGCGAAGGCTGCGAAGAGAAACACAATATCCTCGCTGAAAGGTGCAGAGGACGTCAAGTCAAAAACAGGTCAGATGTGTGGAGATCATATTCAAACAGCTTTACTGTAGAGAAAAAGATACAGCGTGGAAACAAGCCCTTTGGCCCACCGTCTGAAGAAGGGTCTCGACCCGAAACGTCACCCATTCCCTCTCTCCAAGATGTTGCCTGACCTGCTGAGTTACTCCAGCATTTTGTGATACCTTCCATTTTGTACCAGCATCTGCAGTTATTTTCCTGCCTTTGGCCCACCGGGTCCGTGCTGACGAGCGATCTGTCCAACAACACACCAGGGACAATTTCTAGAAGCCAATTAAACCTGCAAACCTGCACGTTCTCCGGTTTCCTCCCACATCCCAAAGACGGTTTAATTGGCCTCTGTTAATTACTGTTGTGTGAACGAGTGATCGTGGACTCGGTGGGCCAGACGGTTTGCTTCTATGCTGTATTTCTAAACTAGACCAAACTGCAATATGTTGAAGATAGACACAAAATGCCAGAGTAACTCAGCGGGACAGGCAGCATCTGCGGATAGAAGCAATGGGTGACGTTTCTGGTCGAGACCCTTCTTCAGACTGAGAGTCAGGGGAGAGTGGGACGACACAGAAATAAGGAAGGGTAAGGTGTGAAAACAAGGCATCCAAAGATATGACGCTCAAGGAAAATGCACAATAACATGTTGCATGTGGAAACAAGGAACTACAGATGTTGGTTTATACCAAAAATAAACAAAGTGCTGGTCGGATGATGGTTTAGTTCACAACTGTGCAGTGAAATATTTTTTTTATGCTGAGTCAGGGGTGAAGTTGGTCTGGCCTTCAGCTCAGAGTTCACTGCTGCTGCAAGATCAGAGGCCGAACATCAAGTGTAAAATCAAATCAAGATTAGTTTGATATCATACACCATCACTATCCTACACAATTTACCATTTACAGAGCCAATTAACCTACAAACCTGTACACCTTTGAAGTGTGGGAGGAAACCGGAGCACCCGGAGAAAACCCGCACGGTCACAGGGAGAACGTACAAATTCCGTACAGACAACTCCCGTAGTCGGGATCGAACCCGGGTCTCTAGTGTTGCAAGACTACCGCTGTGCGGCCAGAAAGCATTTTTGATGTAATAAAAAGGAATTGTAGGTACCGGTTTATACCGAAGATGGACACAAAGTGCTGGAGTAACTCAGCGGGTCAGGCAGATGGGTGACATTTCGGGTCGGGACCCTTATTGAAGAAACGAAACATCACCTGTCCATGTTCTCCAGAGATGCTGCTTGACCCGCTGGATGCTCCATGCAAAACAATAATGCAAAGATAATGTCGAAATATTAACATCACACTTGAGGCACAGATTCAGTAAAGAATTTGTTGCCAATTATCATTATTTAAAAAAATAACTTGCTCATTTTTTGCACCATATGAGTCAATGTCTTTTTCTCCTTTTTAGATTTCTGATCTTTTCAAGTTGACAGCACAATTAAAGACGATGAGTCTACGAGATGATCTGTTCAAAGTGATAGTCCCAGCAGTGTCTGCCAAACCTTCTTCAAAGCTCTCAATAGTGGGCACTGGGGAAGTTGGCATGGCGTGTGCTGTTATCATTGCACAGAAGGTAACGTCTAACATTCAGTATTCAGTGTAATCGTTTTAATTTTTATCTATTTTTGTTAAAGATTCAGACATAATAAACAAATTAGTGTGTATCTGTACACTGTGAATTGCTCAATTGTAATCATGTATTGTTTTTCTGCTGGCTGGTTAGCACGCGACAAAAGTTTTTCACTGTATCTTGGTACACGTGACAGTAAACTAAACTGAACTGAGAACTTCGGAGAACTCAAAATGACAATCACTCAGCTTTTCAAAATAGACTCAAGCATAATTACTTTGACAGGAGCTACCTAGGAATTCCAGATGCAGTAGATATAGAAGAGGGGAGCAGATTCATCTCTGATATGAAACATACTTCAACATTGCGTAGGAAGGAACTCCAGGTGCTGGTTTACACTGAAGATAGACCCAAGATGCTGGAGTAACTCAGCAGGTTAGGCCGCATCTCTGGAGAAAAGGAATAGGTGATGTTTCGGGTCGAGAACCTTCTTCAGACTGAGAGTCAGGGGAGAGGGAGGGGGAGACTAGATTACCTCTAGCTTCCCTGTTACCTGACTGTCAGTCCGAAGAAGGGTCTCGACCCGAAGCATCGCCTTTTCCTTTTCTCCGGAGATGCTGCCTGACCCGCTGAGTAACTCCATACAGCAACATTGTTTGGCCCAATGCTCACAAAGGTCTTGAGACGAATCAACTTTCTTGACCACTCTATAATAAGCATTTGAAGTATGCTTACAGTGTTGCCTCAGCCATATCAGAATATATTCCAGTCAATTTGCACATAACATACTCCCACTGACATTGCTGGGATAATAGGTAAATAATCTGTTTCAATGGTGTGGGCTGAGGGGCCATGACTGCCTTTTAATTAGATGGTAATGCCGAATAAAAGGATTTAAGAGATAGTGGTTCCTGGTTACAAAATCCTTCATTTTAATATGCTCAGATAATATGGCTTTTGTCATTGAGAAATATTGTGCTCTGGTCGTCAATCGGCTGAAGCAATTTTCCTAGCAAGTTTTTTGCAGATGGGTACATTTTGAGCACGGTAGCAAATTTAACTCGTGCCTCAGAATCTCTGTTTATTTCGATGGTGAAATGATCTCTGACATTGTTAATTAAAACCTTCATAGCAGCTTCTAGCTTCTGTCTTTGCACAGTTAAATACAGAATGAAAATAACTTTCATTTATTTGGCGCCTTTAACGCAGCAGTGGTGGGTCTTTGGCACTGGCCCGTATTTGTCGAAGATGGATGCTAAATGTTGGTCTCTGGACCAGCGATTGGGCATTCTTGATGAAAGGGAAATGTAAATGTCTGATCACTTAGAATCACCTCAACAATACACTTCTGATATGGGAACAGCGCAAAGACATATCTAAAGCCAGTGTTTTCCATTTATTCCCTTTTACAGAGTTTAGCCGACGAGTTGGTCCTTGTCGATAGGCTGGCAGACAGAGTTAAAGGAGAATCAATGGATTTGATGCATGGTAGTCTGTTTATGAAATCCAGAATAAAAGCTGATACAGGTTTGTGATGGGTCATGGGATTTATGGTGGCATAATTCTGTTGAATATTTGAAGAAAAATTAGATTTTAAGCTTGTCTCGGTCCATCCAATGATTTATTGTCTGTCTATCTTTATATCTTACTGCTGTCATAAGTTATAAGAAGCACAATGGAAATAGTGTAATCCTCAGGCAATGTCCACATGTTAAATATTAATATTTTTATAATATAAAATGTTCTACCAGAGAAGGAAACGGATACTATATGTTCAACAATATTGTATAAGCTAAATATATACTGTATATTTATGGATGTTGCCAGGACCCAAGGGCCTGAGCGAAAGGAAGAGGTTGAGCAGACTAAGACTTTATTTCTTTGAGCACAGGAGGATGAGGGCTGATCTTAAAGAGGTGTGTGAGATCATGAGGGGAATAGATAGGGTAAATGCACACTTTTACCCAGAATAGGGGAATTAAGAACCAGAGGACATGGGTTTAAGGTGAGGGGGAAGGGGGGTAGATTTAATAGGAACCTGAGGGGCATCTTTTTCACACAAAGGGCGGTAGGTATATGGAAAGAGCTGCCAGAGGAGCTAGTTGAGGCAGATACTATCACAACATTTAAAAAAACATTTGGACAGGTAGGTGGATAGAATAGGTTCAGAGGGATATGGGCCAAATGCAGGCTGGTGTGCCTAGTGTTGTTGCAGCATGTTGGTCTGTGTGGGAAAGTTGGACCAAAGAGCCTGTTTCTAGGCTGTCTGACTCTATGCTCACAAATGCTCATTTCATTGTTTTCCTATAGGCTTCTTTGCTTATTAAATAGAGTTATACAGCATAGAAAATGCCCAACTCGTCCAAACTGACCAAAATGCCAACCTGAGCAAGTCGCCTTAACCTTTGTTTGACCCTCATCCCTCTCGATCTTTCCTTTCCATGTACCTGTCCAAATGCTTTCAAATGTTGTAATTGTTTCCACTTCTACATTTCCTCTGGGAGCTAGTTCTGTATACACACCACCTTCCGTGTGGAAAACCTGCTCCTCAGGTACACTTTAAATCTTTAACCGATTGCCCATAGTTTTAGTTTACCCTACCTTGAGAAAAAGACTGTGACCATCCACCATTTCTTTGCCCTTGTTGATTTTGGAAACCTCTCAAAGGTCCCCCTGTCTTCTTTACTCCAGGGAAAATGGTGTCTGCTTATCTCCTTAAGGAGTTCCTTCTTATAACTCAAGTCCTGGAGTCCAAGTAACATCCTGGTGAAATGTTACTGCACTCTCATATCCTTTCTGTAATTTATCGACCAGAATTGCACACAATACTTCAAGTGCAGTCTCACCAACGTCTTGTACAACTGCAACATGACGTCCCACCTCTAATGCTCAATGCCATTGAAGCTAAACAGAACATATTCTTTCTTCACCACCCTGTCTACACCTGGCTTTGTAATATAGTTTCAATCCAATAATAATCTCCCTCTGTCCCAGAATTCCAGTATGAGCAAGAGATGCCATTCCTTCCTCGAGTCTAACTCAGTGTGGCATAAGCCTCCTGCCACTCAGTAGCTCTAAAATATCTTGGTGGCACCTGGATTGCTGACAGCAGAGATGATCTGCCTTTATAAAGTCATTGCAGCAAGCAGCATGGGAAGGGACTTGTGAATGGGTGGGCAGAAAGCTGCTTGTTCAGTGAGCAATGAGCAGCTCTGGCAGTGAAGCCATCTTACAACTAGAAACTCTAGTAAATGCCATCAGCAAATGCTTAGCAGTGAAGAAGGTTGACTGACTGAATTGACTGACTGGAAGATACAGCCCCTTCGGCCCACTGAGCCAACGCTGACCATCGATCATCCAATTACACTACTTATCTGTTATTCCACTTTCTCATCCACTCTACACACTAGGGGCAATTTTACAGAGGCCAGTTAATCTACAAACCCTCAAGTATTTGGGATGTGGGAGGAAACCAGAGCACCCGAAGGAAACCCACGGGGTCACAGGAAGAACTTGCTAAACTCCACACAGACAGCATCTGAGGCTAGGATCAAACCCAGGTCCAGTCGATGGCTGACATCTGCCCACTAAACATGAATCACTTTCACCCATACACGATGCATCAGGTTATAAGCCATTTAGAAGATGAACCATCTCTGCACTGATTACGTTCTACACTGCTTTAATGCTTTTGCTGGCTTACTAAAGCAGAGGGAAGGAATTGAATTCCTGTTTGTACAACCAAAGCTTTGTAAAAGTAACGCTTCCAAAAGCATGAAGAGCTACCAAAGAGCTTGGTGATTGTTTAATAAGACCGTTACTGATTTATTTTTTTAACTTGAAAAAAGGTTGTGTCAACTCATCAACATTTTTTCTCTTGAGTTCAGCAGTTCTTAGAACTTTGGATAACATTACCCAATATGGCTTTTCATTTTTTTAGTTCAGAGATACAGCGCGGAAACAAGCCCTTTGGCCCGTTGACTCCGCACTGACCAGTGATCCTCACACAATAACACACTGGGGACAATTTACATTTCTACCGAGCCAATTAACCTGCAAACCTGTAAGTCTTTGGAGTGTGGGAGGAATCCGAAGAACTCGGAGAAAACACGCAGGTCATGGGGAAAACGTACAAACTCCATAAAGACAGCATCTGAGGCTAGGATCAGGATTAAGCCCGGGTCTCAGGCGCTGCAAGACAGCAACTCTCCCGCTGCGCCTGTATTCTATAACAGATTCATTTCATATTCATAACTACTATGACAGAGTGTGGCAGACTTGTTAAATTAGTGAAATTCTATGTGGGTTTAATGAATGGTGTCAGATACCGTGCAGATTGGCAGTGCTGAGGAATGATGTTATAATAGAATAAGCAAAGTAAAGAGTTTGCTGAGTGCAAGTCTGGTTGCATTGCATAGATTTAAAATACCTACCTTTCATATTTAATTGATTGACGTTCCCCCCCCCCCCCCCCCCCCAATTACTATTGCAGATTTGAAAGTTACGCAAGATTCTAATATTTGCATTGTCTGTGCTGGTGTGCGGGTAAAAGGACAAAAACCAGATTCAAATCAGCTAAATGACAATGTTGCTGTCTTCAAGGAGATAATCCCTCAATTGGCTAAGCACTGTCCATCTGCCGTTTTGCTGATCGTCACTCAGCCAGGTAAAAAGATGATCGATTGACGATTACTGCGAATGTCTTCAGTTTCATCCGTGAATCCAGTTTTCTTTTATAATTCTTCTTGGGGTAATGGACATCACTGATATTTATTGCAGATCCCTCATTATGTCCCGAGCGGCCTGTCTGCCTATTTCACAGGACAGATACAAGTCAAATGGCGTTGTGTCTGGTTAACATGCGGACCAGAGTTGCTAAGGACAGCAGTTTTCCATCTTTAAAGGACATGGGTGAATTTCCTAGGTCTCTATGACAATCCAGTAGTTTCAATACCTTGGAGTGCAGAGGCAAAGATTTAGGTCAGTGGACTACCAACTAAAGTCTCATATTTCGCTTGGGCAGCTTACAACCCAGCGGTATGAATTTTGACTTCTCTAACTTCAAGTAACCCTTGCTTTCCCTCTCTCTCCATCCCTCCCCATCCTAGTTTGACTGTCCTGATTAAATTTTACTTTGTGTGCCTCGTTATCAGCTTCCCCTAGCTAACAATGATCTATTCTATATTTACCTTGAGCTTTGTCCCCTTTGATCTCTCGTTTTCACTTCTTAACCTTCTATATCTTGATGTCTCCCTCTCCCCTGCCTCTGAAGAAGGGTCTCGACCCAAAACATCACCCATTCCTTCTCTCCAGAGATGCTGCCTGTCCCGCTGAGTTATTCCAGCATTTTGTGTATAGCTAAAGTTTGGAACCATTGATCCAGATAAAAGAGTGATCCAATGTCACCATGGCTGATGTGGAATTTAAATTCAAATAATTCAAAAGACATCTGGAATTTAAAAACAAAAATGTTTTTATTAACTAACTTTCAAACCCCTTGTAAATTGTAAAATTCTTATAAAATACATCTGGTTCACCCATGTCTTTCAGAGAAGGAAATCTCCTCTTATCTTTTCTTCTCCACGAGTGACTTCAGACCCATCAAAGTGGTTAACTTTTAACTACATCCTCTATTTAGAGGTGGGCAATGTTAAAAGTTATTCCGTTTATCCTGTATCTGTACACTGTGGACGGCTTGATTGTAATCATGTACAGTCCTTCCACTGACTGTATAGCACATAACAAAAAACCTTTTCACTGGCCTTCGGTACAGGAGACAATAAACTAAACTTAACAAATACTCGCATTGGCACCCATGTTCACATTGTGTAATCCAGTTACTGCGATGGAAATGTTTTATAGATTCCAGATTATTTTAACAAACCGAATTTACGTAACCCAGTTGGCAAGGTGAAAAATTAGCATTGGCATCACGATGTCTTGGATTATTAGTCCAGTAATGTAATCACTATGCCAAAATCTGGAATACTGTACATCACATCACAATATTATTTGTTTCAAATAAATATTTTACTGGAGCAAAAATTTGAACTTGCATGCACAAGGAATTGCAGATGCTATTTACAAACAAAAGATACACCAGGCTTTGTGTCTTTTATTTAAACCTGTATGTTTTTCTTTATAATGATTACTATTTGTTTAATTTTTGCAGCAGCACTTTCTATCCTTCCTCATTTCTTAAAGATATTGGCTCCTTGGCAGGCAATCTGTGCCTTCCGGTTCAACATCCGTTGTGCTAGATGGGGCTGCAATGTTTCATGCAAGTTCATGAAAGAGGAAGGAAAGAGTTTTATGGCCTGTAAATCAGTACATTGATTTTGAAGTTGTTATTACAATTAAATACAGAAGCCACAGTGCACTCCCATGATTGATCCCAGGAATAGATAAAGAAAATACACAAAGGTGCTGGGGTAACTCAACAGGTCAGACATTTCGGGTCGGGTCCCTTTCTGGGTCACTGTGCCTTAGGACTTTCTGGATCCTGACAAGAATGGGACCTATCTTCTCCAGAAATGCTACCTGACCCTCTGAGTTGCCCCAGCATTGTTTGTCTTTTTTTGTAAACCAGCATCTGCAATTCCTTGTTTCTACCCAAGACTAGGTAATCTCTTTATTAAAGTGTGATAGAATCATAGAACACTGAAACAGGCCAATTTGCAATGATCAATTAACCTTCCACTCCCTCCCCCCCCCCCCCCATATTTTTTGAATGTGGGGAGAAGCCAGTGAATCTGGAGGAAACCCACTTAGTCAGAGCGAGAGTGTGTAAACTGCATGCATGATTGAAGAAAGAACATTGACCTCCATCAGCATCTTCAAGTTGTCCCTTGGAATCTTTAGCATGTGCTTAAACAGGTACAGTGGCTAACTAGCAGTAGTGATACCCAATAGTAACAGTGTTGTATGGCAAAAGTGAGATCACTTTGTCTCTCTATATCACCATCTAGATGTCTCTTTTCCCTTTCCCCTGGCTCTCAGTCTGAAGAAGGGTCTCAACCCGAAATGTCCCCTATTCCTTTTCTCCAGAGATGCTGTCTGACCAATTGAGTTACTCCAGCTTTTTGTGTGTTTCTTCACTTTCTCTTGGGTTTGGTTTACTTTGCAGTGGATCTATTGACCTATGTTGCCTGGAAACTCAGTGGATTTCCAAAGACTCGTGTTATTGGCGTTGGCACTAACTTGGACACTGCAAGGCTTCGGTTTTTACTTGGTACAAAGTTGAATGTTAATCCAACAAATATCCATACCTATATTGTGGGTGAACAAGGATATGGAAGTGGTGAGTAGCTTCCTGTCATTTTTGTCAATGCTGATTAAATATTTTTAAAGGTATTGTATGTTGAATTAGGAAATGCATTAATATTGAAGGATTTGTTTTACTAAGTTAATATTAATTCATCTAGATGGCTAGGTCTATGTTAGCTGTCATTCACAACTGGATATGGTGGGATGGACAATTTCATCAGCCATGATTTAATGGCAGACTTGATGGGCCGAATGGCCTAATTCTGCTCCTAGAAATGATGGACTTGGTTGTGTGATCCCTTGGCACAAGTCTGTCTCATGCCATTTATGTCTTTCTGCTCACTTGCAGATCTGTGTTGGAATAAGATAGGAGAGGGACTTTGGAAGGTGATCAGGGTGCAACGTTGGGTGGGTTTGGAAGGAAGCTTGTTGAGGAAAAGGGATGCGGCAGAATATATGTTAAGAGTCAAGAACGTTTAGACTTTAGACTTTAAAGATACAGTGCGGAAACAGGTCCTTTGGCCAACTGAGTCCACACCGACCAGTGATCACCCTATACACTAGCACTATCCTATACACTAGCGCTATCCTACACACTAGCGCTATCCTACACACTAGCACTCTCCTACACACTAGCACTATCCTACACACTAGCACTATCCTACACACTAGCACTATCCTACACACTAGCACTATCCTACACACTAGCACTATCCTACACACTAGCACTATCCTACACACTAGCACTATCCTATACACTAGCACTATCCTATACACCAGCGCTATCCTATACACCAGCGCTATCCTACACACTAGCACTATCCTACACACTAGCACTATCCGACACACTAGCACTATCCTACACACTAGGGACAGTTTGCAATTTTACCGAAACCAATTAACTTACAAACCTATACGTCTTTGGATTGTGGGAGGAAACGAGCACCTGGAGAAAACCCATGTGGTCACAGGGAGAACGTATAAACTCCATACAGACAGAATTCGTAGTCAGGATCAAACCTGGGTATTTGGTGCTATAAGGCAGACACTCTACCGCTGCGCCACTGTGCTGCCCTTTATTAATTGTCATATGAACCAACAACACAACAATGAAATTCTTACTTGCAGTACCATAACAGGTCTGTAAACACAATGCTTATAGATAACATAATAAACAAACAAAAATCAACAAATTAAAAACATCAATACAAGTGCAAAAGAGCCACAAGTCCTTGGTGCAGCCAAAGATATTTCGTAGTTTAGTCAGAAGATAGACACACAAAGCTGGAGTAACTCAACGGGACAAGCAGCATCTCTGGAGAGGAGGAATGGGTAAGGTTTCGGGTCGAGCCCTTCTTCAGACCATCACCCATTCTCTGCGGAGATGTCACCCATTCTCTTCAGAGATGCTGCCTGTCCCGCTGAGTTACTCCATCAATTTGTGCATCGCCCATTCCTTCTCTCCAGAGATGCTGCCTTTCCCGCTGAGTTACTCCAGCATTTTGTGTCTATCTTCTGACTAAACTACAAAATATCCTTGGGTGCACCAAGGACTCGGGGCTTTTTTGCACTTGTATTGATGTTTGGTTTCAATCAGCATCAGCAGTTCCTTCCTGCACATAGTTTAGCCAGTCTTTTGTATTTTCAAGAGTCTAATTGTTTCTTGGAAGGAGCTATTCTTGAACCTGGTGGTGATGGTTATTACACTCTAAACCACCTTCCCAATGGTAGGGGGGAGATGAGAGCGTGGTCAGGGTCGTGTGGGTCCTTTATGATGCTGGCTGCCTTTTTCTGGCTGTGCTTCCAATAAATCCCTTCGATGGTGGGAAGGTCGGTACCCATGATGGACCAGGCAGTGTCCACCGCCTTTTCTAATCTCCTTCATTCCTGGGTGTTCGAATTGCGACCAGACTGTGATGCAACCAGTCAAAAAAATATGCGCTCTGCTGCACATGTGCAGAAGTTCAATGGGTCAATGGTTTTTTATTGTCACATGTACCAGGTAGTATTCGTATACATATTGAATCCCCTCAGTCTTCTAAGGAAGTAGAGGAAGTACATTTGTGTGTGTGGGGCGTATGTATACGGGTTCATGTGCCTGTGTTGTAGTTCGTGACCTATTAACAGAATAGTCAGACAACTGAATTCGTTTAACCTCTTTATTCTACTCACCCAGATGGGAGAGAGCCTAGGCACTGGAGCGTTCAGAAACGCTCAGGCAGCTAGTGTAGTCTCTCTCTCCGAAAGCTTTCATTTACACACCTTTTATACCCTAAATACATGTGCCAGTATTTTTCCATCGCTACCTTATATGGCAAGTTTACAATACCCTATAAATCTTTATGTGCCTTTCGGGACCTCCGTGTCCGTCGTGTCCATCGTGACCTCTTCTTTCTTGGGAACAAAGGGCAGTCCATATGGCAAGATGTTCTTCTTAACACTTCAAAGCTTTTAACGCTGGTTGCTGATATCAGAGGATGGATCAGCCATAAACCGTGCTTCCAAGCTGACAACAGGATGCCCCAGGAATAATCCGAGCTGGAGCTTTTACACTCCTGCAATAAAACCCACATAGCTGCATTCCCAATGTTAACCCCTTACACCTGTGCACTGTGTGGCCGGATCTGGCCGTCCGTCTACTTGAACCTCTTTTCCATTGGACCCTCGTGTTGTAGCTGGTCTGTGACAGTCACTCCACATTAAAGTAATTCAATTAAATAGTATCCACCTTCTCTTTTTAACCTCCTCCATCACAGGTGAAGACTCTATACCCTGAGATGTTGAGTTGCCATTGTTGCCCTCCTTTCATCAGATCTCTGAGATAGTAACAATATCATATTCCCGTATAGAGTCATAGAGTGATACAGTGTGGAAACAGGCCCTTCAGCCCAACATGTCCCAGCTATACTTGTCCCACCTGCCAGCATTTGGACCATATTCCTCCAAACCTTTCCTATCCATGTAGCTGTCTAACTGTTTCTTAAATGTTGGGATAGTCCCTGCCTCAACTACCTCCTCTGGCAGCTCGTTCCATACACCCGCCACCCTTTGTGTGAAAAGGTTACCCCGCAGATTCCTATTAAATGTTTTCCCCTTCACCTTAAACCTACGTCCTCTGGTCCTCGATTCACATACTCTGGGCAAGAGACTCTATGCATCTACCTGATGTATTCCTCTCATGATCTTATATACCTCTATAATATCTCCCCTCATCCTCCTACGCTCCAAGGAATGGAGTCCCAGCCTACTCAACCTCTGCCGAGAGCTTAGACCCCCTACTGGCAACATCCTTGTAATTCTCTGTATCCTTTCCAGCTTGACAGCATCTTTCCTATAACACGATGCCCCGAACTGACACAATATGCTGATCAAGGGTGGCGGGATCTTGATAATGGGGGACTCGGAGATAGTTGGTGGTTTGCTGAATAGCCACCTGTTCTGTAAATTTCCATTGTTGCTGGTGAACAACGCTCTCATACCATAAGCAGCATGGAATCTGCTTTCTGTACATCACTGATTGCTTACTCGTTCAATTATTCTCTTGCAAGACCAGCTTTTCCAGCAGGTAATTGGAGAATGCTATAGCAACAGGAACAATATTACCACCAGGGATTGGCATGAAAGTGCTGAAATGAAAAATTACCTTTTTTTGTAAGTTTACTTCTTGGCTTAATGCGATAATCAATAGTTTTACTGATTGTTCAAGAAGCCATTGATATTCCCAGTGGTTAGATTCACCCTACTTGATTTAGCTTTTTGAATTTGCTGCTTAATGGTGCATGAAATACACCTAATGCTTTTGTCTTTGCCACAGTTACAGTTTGGAGTGGCACAAACGTGGCCGGTATTAAGCTAAGGGATGTGGCTGGCCACATGCCAAAGGAACAAGGAGAAGAAATTCATAAAAGGATCATTGACAGGTAAGTGTCGATGGGTTCTTCTCAAAGCTCGCTCATAGTAACAGATATGGGTGCTTATTGCATTTGTAAATGTAAGGAGTAGTTTCAATTGAGGCGGCACAGAGGCCCAACAGTAGAGCTGAGGTTCCATCCTGCCTACGGGTGTTGTCCGAAATACAGACTCTGTATGGAGTTTGTACGTTTTCCCTGTGACCGCATGAGTTTTCTCCGGGTGCTCCAGTTTCGTCCCACACTCCAAAGACATGTAAGTTTGTAGATTAATTAGCTTATTGTCCCTAATGTGTAGGATAGTGTTGGAGCACGGGGTGATAGCTGGTTGGCACTGTCACGATGGGCCGAAGGGTCTGTTTCCGCGCTGTACATATATAGTCTAAATTGAAATGTGTTTTTTGTTGTTTTTCTCCCCCCTCCATAATAGTGGACAAGAAGTCATCAGGTTAAAAGGATGCACTTCTTGGGCAATAGGTCTTAGTGTGGCGAATATTGTGAATACAATTGTGAAAAATCTCAAGGCCATCCAAATCGTGACCACGAATGCAAAAGTAAGTTTTAACCAGCTGTCATTTGGAGAACACTATTGGGGAGCATTATTGTGTCCCTACAGCAGTAGCACACCTCACTGGGAGCTGGGAATAGTGCAGCATTTCCACAGGTGCATTGCTTTAAAGTGACAGGGGCAAAGTTTAAAGAAGATTTGCGGCGCAAGTTTTTTATAGAGTGGTGGGTGCCTGGAATGTGCTGGCAGGGATGGGGGTGGAGGCAGATATGTTTCTCGTGTTTAAGGGACTTGTAGATAGACACACAGACCCTCGGACTATGCTGGACTTTATTTTGCACTGAACGTTATTCGCGTTAGTCCCTTTATCGTGTATCCCTCACCGTGGATGCCTTGATTGCAAGCGTGTATTGTCTTTCCGTTGACTGGTTAGCACATAACAAAAGCTTTTCACTGTACCTCGGTACATGTGACGAACCAAACTCAACTTCAACATGGATGTGCAGGGAATGGAGGGATATGGATCATGTGCAGGCACAGGAGACCAGTTTAACGTGGCAGCATGTCGGGCACGGATATTGTGCGGTGAGAGCCTGTTTCTGCGCTCTACTGTTCTAATGTGCACACCCAATTTAACCTATGCTCCATCCAAATATGAATATTGTATAGGAAAGAACTGCAGATGCTGGTTTACATTGAAGATAACTGCCCCTCCCATTCCCACACTGACCGTTCTGTCCTGGACCTCCACTGTCAGAGTGAGGCCCAACACAAATTGGATGAACAACACCTTATATTTTGCTTGGGCAGCTTATACCCCAGCGGGATGAATATTGACTTCTCTAACCAAGTAACCCTCGCTTTCCCTCTCGCTCCATCCCTCCCCCATCCTTGTTCTCCGACTAGTTTATTGTTCACCTGATTAAATATTACTGATTGTATGCCGTTGTTACCTTCCACCTCAGCCAACAATGTACTATTCTACATTTCCTTGATCACCGTCGCCTTTGATTTGTGTTTTCACACCTTACCCTTCCATAGCTCTGTCTCCCTCTCCCGACTCTCAGTCTGAAGGGTGTTGACCCGAAACGTCACCCATTCCTTCTCTCCAGAGACGCTGCCTCACCCGTTGAGTTACTCCACCATTTTGTGCCTTATCAAATATGAACATGTATGTGTACTTTTACATAAAATAAAGTCTACTGTGTTGTAACATTTGTTCCACCCATACTTCAGAATGAGCACGGCATCAAAACAGATGTCTTCATAAGTCTCCCCTGCATTCTGGGTGCCACGGGAGTGTGCGGAATCATAAGGCAGCAGTTCGATGAAGACGAGGCAAGAAAGCTGAGTTTCGGAGTGGAAAATCTCACAAAGGCCCAGTGCGAAATTGGACTTTGAAGAAAACGCCCAAAACTGGTTATCTTTACGCTGTTTGACCATTGTTTAAACTTATGTTTTTTTTCTTATCGTATGTACATGTTGTTTGCTGGCTGGGAATTACATGGAAATTAGATTTCATTTTATATAGAGCTGGCTAGAGTTAAATGAAACCAAATAACTTATAAAATGCAAATCAATATCACAACCATGGCTATGTAATGTGAACTTATAGATGGGAAAGTGTTGAGGAATATGGGTCAAAGATGGACGGACAGGACCAGCTAAGATGGGCATCTTGGTTGGCATTAACAAGTTGGGTTAAAGGTCCTGTTTCTGTGCTATTATGATCATCCATGTTATAACTGAAAAAAGACACAGAATGCTGGAGTAACTCAGCGGGTCAGGCGGCATCTCCAGAGAACATGGATAGGTGGCGTTTCAGGTTGGAACCCTTCTTCAGTCTGATTGTTGGAGGGGAGAGGAAGCTGGAAGAGAGAACCTGCCATGCTTTGATCTTTGCAAGAGAAAGTGCAGCAGGTAATAGGTGAATACAGGTGAGGGGGGGGGGGTGTTTTTGGCAGATGGTTGAACAAAAGGCCATAGTTGAAAAGACAGAAGGTATGAGACAAAAGGATTGGAGACTTACAAATTGTGAAGCTAGAGGAAGGAATGTTGGGCTGAAGGGGAGGAGGAGGGGAGAAACAGGTGCGATTCCAGGTAGGATACCTATCTATGTTCTCCACAGATGCTGCCAGACCCGCTGAGTTACTCCAACACTCTTTTTTTGTCAATCTGCTCTGCAATTCCTGTTTCTACATGTTATAACTGAAGCATAGAGGAAGCCAAAAGGTTACCAGTAAAGAAAAAACTCGAAAGCAATGAATAGATAAAAGTTTATTAACTTCTGGTGGAAATCTGCAGCTGCACAAACAATGAGTTAACCATAAATAAAATTAGAAATGAGCAGTGTCAGAACTTAGTTACTATATACCAGAATGGAGTCGATCGTGAATAATCAGCCACTAATTTCTGCTCATACAATGTAAGCGTTTTAAAAAAATCTTCCTGAATAAAAAATATATACAAAACAAAGACACTGCTAAAACTCATCATGCATACTTTATAAATTCAATAGTGTCATACTCAGTAGTGTTTGCACTCAAGACAGACACAAAATGCTGGACTAACTCCACGGGACAGGCAGCATCTCTGGAGAGAAGGAATGGGTGACGTTTTGGGTCTGAAGAAGGGTCATTGGTTTAAACCAGCATCTGCAGTTCCTTCCTACACAGTGTTTGTACTTATGTTTAAACAAAGCGTTCTTGCCACTCATGTGGCCTCCTGCGATGATATTCCTTCCCTCATTTGAGGGGTGTCTGCACTGGACCCCGTCTGCACACGCTCCAATGTGCAGCAGTGGAAGAACCCCGGACTGTGGTCCTCCCCCATAGAGCCTTGGCGTTGGCTGCACCAAGCTTTGGTGCGTCCCTCAGCACGTACTCCTGCAGTCTGAAGCCGGCCAGTTGGCAACATTCCCAGACGGACATCTCACGCTTGTGGGAGACCAGCAAGTTTCGGGCAGACCAAAGAGCACCTTTCACTGAGTTGATGTTCTTCCAGCAGCAATTGATGTCCATCCCCAAATGCGCTCTTGGGAACAGTGCGTAAATCAGAGGGTCATCTGTTACGGAGCAGTTTTTGAGACGAACCGTGACGAGGTCTCTTGCAACCTTCTCCAGCCTCTCTTTGCAAATGCACACCATGCGAAGAGGTGGACAACCATTTCCTCTCCATCGTAGCTGTGATGTTATGAATGCAAGGAAAACTGTATAAACCTGGGTGGGTGGAGATGGGGGGGGGGGGGGGGGTGGGGGGGGACAGTGCTTAGGGAAATAAAGAAGGAGACAAAATAATGATTAAATAACCAACCCAATGCCACAAAAATCCATAGATAGAAATGGATAGCAAACTAGTTAATAATAGATTGAGGACTCCAGCACTCTAAGTCGTTCTTCTTTTAATGATCAACTTCTGAAATGTTTGTACTTTTACTTTATTGTGATTAGGACATTTCAAAACTTATCTTCTCGGAAGGTTCACTTGGAAGTTATTAACCATGCTGAGGAAATTACATAATTGAATTTACATAATGCCTGACCCGCTGAGTTACTCCAGCATTTTGTGTCCATCCAACGGCACAACCTCTATAATTGGAGAGAAAGCACGGTGAATGAAGCGAATGTGTGTTTGTGTGCATTCTGCTATCAATGAAGTAGCACACACAAGATAGCCTGTTTGTATCCCAATTTTAACACAACAGAGAAAAGAAGGATATGCATAAGGCACATCAAGCTCACTGGCTCTCAGTAGGAGATGTATTGAGAGCCTCTTTGGCTGTAATTTTATTGAGCTGACTTGAGGTAATTAAATTTACTGGAGATGAGGAAGCACATTATCCAGATACTTTCTCCAATGTGAACAGCATACGAGATCCTATAACATTGATTTGCTGGGAGGATCTTTTGGGAAAAAGACACAACCTGCTCGAGTGGCTCAGCGAGTCAGTCAGCATCTCTGGAGGACATGGATGGGTGACGTTTTAGGTCGGTACCCTTCTCCACACTGATTGTAGTCGGGGGCAGAAAGCTGTAAGCAGTTGGGGGTGGTACAATGCCTGGCAGGTGATAGGTGGACACAGGTGAGGCTGTTTGCGACTGGCAGATGCTTGTACCAAGGACAGAGATGAAAAGAAGACAAAAGGCCATGAGATAAGAAGAGAAAATGTGAGAGAAGTAAAGCCAGAGGAAACGATGCAGATGGAAGGGGAAGATAGACACAAAATACTGGAGTAACTCAGCAGGTCTGGTATTACCATATAACCATATAACAACTACAGCACGGAAACAGGCCCGTTCGGCCCTACCAGTCCACGCCGACCACTCTCCCTGACCTAGTCTCATCTACCTGCACTCAGACCATAACCCTCCAATCCCCTCCTATCCATATACCTATCCAATTTACTCTTAAATAATAAAATCGAGCCTGCCTCCACCACTTCCACCGGAAGCCCATTCCATACAGCCACCACCCTCTGAGTAAAGAAGTTACCCCTCATGTTACCCCTAAACTTTTGTCCCTCAATTCTGAAGCTATGTCCCCTTGTTGGAATCTTCCCCACTCTCAAAGGGAAAAGCCTACCCACGTCAACTCTGTCCGTCCCTCTCAAAATTTTAAAAACCTCTATCGTCCCCCCTCAACCTTCTACGCTCCAAAGAATAAAGACCCAACCTGTTCAACCTCTCTCTGTAGCTTAAGTGCTGAAACCCAGGCAACATTCTAGTAAATCTCCTCTGTACCCTCTCCATTTTGTCGACATCTTTCCTATAATTTGGCGACCAGAACTGCACACCATACTCCAGATTCGGCCTCACCAATGCCCTGTACAATTTTAACATTACATCCCAACTTCTATACTCGATGCTCTGATTTATAAAGGCAAGCATACCAAACGCCTTCTTCACCACCCTATCCACATGAGATTCCACCTTCAGGGAACAATGCACAGTTATTCCCAGATCCCTCTGTTCCACTGCATTCCTCAATTCCCTACCATTTACCCTGTACGTCCTATTTTGATTTGTCCTACCAAAATGCACCACCTCACACTTATCAGCATTAAACTCCATCTGCCATCTTTCAGCCCACCCTTCCAAAAGGCCCAAGTCTCTTTGTAGACTTTGAAACTCTACTTCATTATTAACTACACCACCTATCTTAGTATCATCTGCATATTTACTAATCCAATTTGCCACACCATCATCCAGATCATTAATGTGAATGACAAACAACAGTGGACCCAACACAGATCCTTGGGGTACTCCACTAGACACTGGCCTCCAACCTGACATACAATTGTCAACCATTACCCTCTGGTATCTCCCATTCAGCCATTGTTGAATCCATCTTGCAACCTCACTATTAATACCCAACGATTTAACCTTCTTAATCAACCTACCATGTGGAACCTTGTCAAATGCCTTACTGAAGTCCATATAGACAACATCCACAGCCTTGCCCTTATCAATTTCCCTGGTAACCTCTTCAAAAAATTCAAGAAGATTAGTCAAACATGACCTTCCAGGCACAAATCCATGTTGACTGTTTCTAATCAGGCCTTGTTTATCCAAATAATTATATATATTGTCCCTAAGTATCTTTTCCATTAATTTTCCCACCACAGATGTCAAACCAACAGGTCTATAATTGCTAGGTTTACTTTTAGAACCTTTTTTAAACAAAGGCACAACATGTGCAATGCGCCAATCTTCCGGCACCATCCCCGTTTCTAATGACGTTTGAAATATTTCCGTCATAGCCCCTGCTATTTCTGCACTAACTTCCCTCAATGTCCTAGGAAATATCCTATCAGGACCTGGAGACTTATCCACTTTTATATTTTTCAAAAGTGTACATACCTCCTCTTCTTTAATCCTCATAATTTCCATCACTACTCTACTTGTTTCGCTTACCTCACATAATTCAATATCCTTCTCCTCGGTGAATACCGAAGAAAAGAAATTGTTTAATATCTCCCCCATTTCTTCCGGCTCAGCACATAGCTGTCCACTCTGACTCTCCAATGGACCAATTTTATCCCTCGCTATCCTTTTGCTATTGACATATCTGTAGAACCCCTTGGGGTTTACTTTTACATTACTTGCCAAAGCAGCCTCATATCTTTTTTTCGCTTTTCTAATTTCCTTCTTAAGATTCCTTTTACATTCTTTATATTCCTCAAGAACCTCATTTACTCCCTGCCGCTTATATTTATTGTATATCTCCCTCTTTTTCCGAACCAAGTGTCCAATTTCCCCGGAAAACCACGGCTCTTTCAAATTATTATTCTTTCCTTTCCACCGAACAGGGACATAAAGACTCTGTACTCTCAAAATTTCACCTTTAAATATCCTCCATTTCTCTATTATATCCTTTTCATAAAACAAAAAGTTCCATTTCACTCCTTTTAAATCCTTTCTCATCTCCTCAAAATTAGCCTTTCTCCAATCCAAAATCTCAACCCTTGGTCCAGATTTGACCTTCTCCATAATTATATTGAAACTAATGGCATTATGATCACTAGACCCAAAGTGCTCCTCAACACATACCTCCGTCACCTGACCCGACTCATTTCCTAACAGGAGGTCCAACACTGCCCCTTCTCTGGTAGGTACCTCTACGTATTCCTGCAAAAAACTATGCTGCACACATTTTACAAACTCCAAACCATCCAGCCCTTTAACAGAATGTGATTCCCAGTCTATATACGGAAAATTGAAATCACCCACAATCACTACTCTGTGCTTACTACTAATATCTGCTATCTCCTTACATATTTGCTCTTCCAATTCTCGTTCCCTATTTGGCGGTCTATAATACACCCCTATAAGTGTTGCTAAACCTTTCTAATTTCTGAGTTCCACCCAAACAGCCTCCCTAATCGAGCTTTCTAGTCTGTCCTGCCAAAGCACTGCTGTGATATCCTCCCTGACAAGCAATGCAACACCCCCACCTCTTGCCCCTCCGATTCTATCACATCTGAAACAATGAAATCCTGGAATATTTAATTGCCAATCGCAACCCTCCTGCAACCATGTTTCACTGATCGCCACAACATCATACTTCCAGATGTCAATCCAGGCTAAGCTCATCCACCTTTCTTACAATGCTCCTAGCATTAAAATATACACATTTAAGGGACCCATCATTTCTTATTCTCAGTTTATTTCTTTTCACTTCTTTCTCTCCTACATATTGGGTCTGAGTGTTTCCCTTTTCTGCCTCCTGCCTCACACACTGCCTATTAGCTATCTGTGTTTGAGTCCCTCCCCCCAACTGTACTAGTTTAAAGTCTCCGCAATTACCTTAGCAAATCTCCCCGCCAGGATATTGGTTCCTCTCAGGTTCAGATGCAACCCGTCCTTTTTGTACAGGTCATACTTCCCCCAGAAGAGGTCCCAATGATCCAGAAACTTGAATCCCTGCTCCCTGCACCAGTTCCTCAGCCACGTATTTATCCTCCACCTCACTCCATTCCTATTCTCACTATCGCGTGGCACAGGCAGTAAGCCTGAGATTATTGCTTTGGAAGTCCTTTTTTTAAACTCTCTTCCTAGCCCCCTAAATTCTCCTTTCAGGACCTCTTCCCTTATCCTACCTATATTGTTGGTACCTATATGTACCACGACCTCTGGCTCCTCTCCCTCCCCTTTCAGGATATCCTGGACACGCTCAGACACATCCCGGACACCGGCACCAGGGAGGCAAACCACCATCCGGGTCTCCCGACTGCGTCCACAGAATCGCCTATCTGACCCCCTCACTATAGAGTCCCCTATTACTATCGCTCTCCTCTTCCTTTCCCTACTCTTCTGAGCAACAGGGCCGGACTCCTTGCCAGAGGCCCGGGCACCGTCGCTGCCCCCAGGTAGGCTGTTCCCCCCAACAGTACTTAAACAGGAGTACTTATTTCCAAGGGGTACAGCCACCGGGGTACTCTCTAGTCCCTGCCTCTGCTCCTTGCCCCCCCTAACCGTGACCCACTTGTCTACCTCCCGTGGTCTTGGAGTGACCACCTCTCTGTAACTCCTCTCTATAACCTCCTCACTCTCCCTGACCAGACGGAGGTCATCAATCTGCCGCTCCAGGTTCCTAATACGGTCCCTTAGGAGCCCCATCTCGTCGCACCTGGCGCAGATGTGGATGTCTGGAAGTCTATCAGACTCCCAGATTCCCCACATCCGACACCCAGAACAATAAACTGCCCTGGCACTCATACTCCCCACACAAAGCCCCATGCTCGGTTTCTAAACCTACCGCCCCCCGGCCGCTGCTCCAATCGCTCCAACTGCCCACCCAAAAGAACTGAGTGATCTCCTGGGAGAGGCGAAAAACCGGATTAAAAACCCAGGCCAATTTGGGGAAAAAAAATCCGGGAAATTCCTCTCCGACCCCAAGCTAGGCGATCGAAACTTGTCCGGGAGATCACACAGGTCTTACTCCTTACTATCCCCACACAATACTTCCCAAGCAACACAGCTTGGTGCTGCTGCTGCTACTGCTGCTGCTGATTGCTGCTGGAGGAAAGGAATAGGCGACGTTCCAGGTTGAGACCCTGCCTCAGACTTGAAAAGGACTGGAATGGGACGTGGGAGAAGGGGAAATGGGTGCATAGCCAGTCGGGGTACAGTGAAGAGAGGGGGTAAATGAAGAAGGGGGGGGGGGGGTTGGATCTGAATTGTGCAGATATTAATTTTCCAGAACAGTAGATGGCACCAGAGTGCACATTTCTTTGAACGAGAACATACAGCGTCGACCACTGGCCTATTCACTTGCCCCTGTATCAAGAGTACAGAATTTACTGAGTTGTCGAGCAAAGGAGATTTGGAAAATATTAAACTGAACAAACAGTTGAGTCGACAAAGGCTGTGCACCAATTGCTGGTATATGGGACCAGTGTAAATGGGTAAAAGGTTTGTTCCTGTGCTGCATGGTTCTGTAACTTAACGGCCCTCTGAAATGCAAGAGGACAAAAGAGAATATTTTCAAATTAGTCTAGAGAGATGCAGCAGGAACAATATGTCGAAGACAGTCGGGTGATACAGCATGGAAACAGGCCGTTCGGCCCACTGGTTCCACGCCAACCACACTAGTTCTATGTTATCCCACTTTCTCATCCACTTAGTAAACATTAGTGGCAATTTACAGAGGCCAATTAACCTGCAGACCCACACGTCCTTGGGATGCAGGAGGAAACCAGAGCACCCAGAGAAAATCCATGAGGTCACAGGTAGAACGTGCAAACTCCACACACACAGGCAGCACCCGAGATCAGGACAGAATCCGGGTCTCCGGCGCTGTGAGGAAGCAGCTCTACCACCCTCTCAGATAATTGCATGGTTTATCTTGGATATTGTTATTGGTTTATTATTGGCAGGCTGAAGCAGAATCACGACCCAAAATGACACCTATCCATGTTCTCCAAACATGCTGCCTGACCGCCGGGTTACTCCAGCCTTTCGTGTCCTTTTAGACAATAGACAATAGGTGCAGGAGGAGGCCATTCTGCCCTTCGAGCCAGCACCACCATTCAATGTGATCATGGCTGATCATTCTCAATCAGTACCCCGTTCCTGCCTTCTCCCCATACCCCCTGACTCCGCTATCCTTAAGAGCTCTATCTAGCTCTCTCTTGAATGCATTCAGAGAATTGGCCTCCACTGCCTTCTGAGGCAGAGAATTCCACAGATTCACAACTCTCTGAGTGAAAAGGTTTTTACCTCATCTCCGTTCTAAATGTCCTACCCCTTATTCTTAAACTGTGGCCCCTGGTTCTGGACTCCCCCAACATTGGGAACAAGTTTCCTGCCTCTAACGTGTCCAACCCCTTCATAATCTTATATGTTTCGATAAGATCTTTTGTGTATTAACCAGCATCTGCATTCCTTATTTCTACACAAAGTGCTGGGGTAACTCAGCGGGTGAGGTGGCATCTCGGGAGAGCATGGATAGGTGATGTTTCGGGTCGGGACTCTTCAAATTGGCATAATTGATGGAAACAAACAATTCTAAAAGAGAACAGAATCCGTGCCAACAATTTACAATTTTACCAAGTCAATTAATCTACAAACCCATACAACCTTGGAATGTGAGATGCAACCGGAGCACCCGGAGAAAACCCACGCAGGTCACGGGGAGGGCATACAAACTCCGTACAGACAGCACCCGTACTCAGGATCGAACCCGGGTCTCTGGCGCTGTAAGGCATCAACTCTACCACTGTGCTACCGTGCCACCCACAGAGCACCTGAGAAACTGAGCGGCAATTTTTATAAACACAAAGAGTGGTGGGTACATGGAATGTGCTGCCAGAGGAGGTAGTTAAGGCAGGTACTATCACAGTATTTAAAAGACATTTGGACAGGATAGGTTTAGCGGGATATGAGACAAACGCAGGCAGGTGGGACTAGTATTGATCGAGCATGTTGGTCGGCGTGGGCAAGTAGGGACAAAGGGCCTGTACCACGCTGTGTGACTCGGTGACACTGAAAAACAACATTGTGAAGGTAAAATCCAACCAGATACATTTAATAATAATATTCATTTATTGTCATTGCAACGAGTACAACGAAATTAAAAAATAGCCAATCCAGTCATAAGATCCACACTAGAAACATCTGGAGTCGGAGTTATTAATGGAATAAAACTGATGTTTGCAAAGCATATTTTATTTAAACAATTTACAATGACTCAACATTGAATAGAATCAACACAGAAATAAATTGGGAGGCAATGCTAATTTGCACAGTCCCAATATCCAAGGCAGTTTGCCACCAGCAAAAGATTTTCACTTGTACCTCTGCACACGTGACAATAAACTTAAACTCAACATCTTTGTTAACTTGTGCTCGTACAGTCCATAATAACTTATGATCCTTGCCTTTCTTCCCTCAAACTCGACAAAGAGTACATACCATCTTGACTATTTGCAATCAAAATCGAAAGGGCAATTTGAAATCAAGACCAATATTTTCCAGGAATTATAAATATCACACAAAGTATCTTTGAGTTCACAAAAGTCAAAACAAAAGCAACACTTTGGAAATGATCTTGAATTCTATTTCCATGAATTTTAGGCAGTTATTTATAGGAGAGGCCTGTCTGTGAATAGTTACCCAATTGGTTTACTGACGGCCTTTAGGGACATCTCCTGTCTTTCCCTGCCCTGATCTATATTCTAGAGATACAGCACGGAAACAGGTCCTTCAGCCCACCGAGTCCGCGCTGACCTGCGTTCACTCCCCATACACTAGCACTACCCTACACAATGTGGACAATTTACAAATTTACTGAAGCCAATTAATCTACAAACCTGTACGTCTTTGGAGTGTAGGAGGAAACCAGAGCACCCGAAGAAAAAACCCACGCGGTCACAGGAAGAACATAAAAGCACTGTACAGACAGCGCCTGTAATCAGGTTCGAACCCGGGTCTCTGGCGCTGTAGGGCAGCAACTCTACCGCTGCGCCACCGTGCCGCCCTACATGTGACTCCCAGACCCACCAATGCATTTGGCTCTGATCTGTCTCCTCAGTTCAGGGGCAATTTGGGGCAGACAATAAGTGCTAGTGATGTCTACATACCACGAACAAATAAATGTTTAAAATACACATTTAAGTCTACTGACCATAGACTCTTTGCAGAGCAGGGTAGAGGAAAAGTTAATTTTTTTTCAGTATTTCTAGAAATCTTCTCCAAAATAACGAATTGTCCAGGAAATAAACAAACTTGCTATTTCTTGGACAGATATAAAGTGCTGGAGTAACTCAGCAAGTCAGGCATTATCTCCAGAGGACATGGATAGTCAATGTCCATGTCCTCCAGAGATGCTGGCTGACCTGCTGAAGTACTCCAGCACTTTGAGTTCTATTGCAAGATTCCAGCATCTGCAGTTTCTTATGTCTACATGGTATTTCCTGGTATATTTTGGTGTCAATACTGGCCGAACAAAGCTTTATTTTCAGCAGTTATTTGCAAGCACACAACAAATCCAAAATGTGCTCATTGATTGATGTACTCAGGTTCTTCCTGACCTAAGTAGACATGTTTCCTGCTCATTTGCAGCTTGTGTATAATGTCAATTTAGTTTAGAGAAACAGTGCAGAAACAAACCCTTCGGCCCACCGAGTCCGCACCAGCCAGCGATCCCCGCGCATTGACACTATCCTACACCCACCAGGGACAATTTTACATTTATACCAAGCCAATTAACCTACAAACCTGCACGTCTTTGGAGCGTGGGAGGAAATCGAAGATCTCGGGGAAACACGGACATGGGGAGAACGTACAAACTCCGCACAGACAGCGCCCGTAGTCAGGATCGAACCCGGGTCTCTGGCGCTGTGAGGCAGCAACTCTACCGCTGCGCCACCGTGCTTTCCTAAATTTAGATCCCTGATGGATTACCAAAGGCACGACTGGCACAGAAAACAGCTGTAAAATAAAAGTGAGGTTAAAAATGGGAATTTTGTCAGCTTGTTTCATTCAGTTGCCGCACTGCTTATGCCCACGTTAGATCAGCACACAATTGATTTGGCGCTCAATATCTTTCAGAATTCCTTATAAGCTAGTTACACAGGCATGGAGCTTGGAAACAGGCCCTTCTGCCCATCTCATGCCTGCCTGACTGAGATTCCCGATGTCAACTAGTTCCATTTGCTCACATTTGGCCTATAATTGCTCTAAAGCTATCCAATCCATGTCCAAATATCTTTTAAATGTTGTGGTACCCAACTACCTCCTTTGCCAGTTCTGTCCATATACCTACCACGCTCAGTGGAAAATCTGCCCCTTAAGTCCTTTGGTACCTGTATTTCAAAAGCAGGGAGGTTATCTGTGCTCCCCATCGTTCATCAAATAATTTTGCAAAAAAGCAGATTATCTGTCGTTTTTCATACTACAGGGTACCTTGAAAGAAGGCTGACATATTTCTGAGAATGTAATTTATATGATTTGTTTAGTTTAGTTTCGAGATACTGTGCGGAAACAGGCCCTTCAGCCCACCGAGTCCGCTCCAACCTGCTATCTCCATACACTAGTACACCAGGACTACCCTACACACTAGGGACAATTTACAATTTTTACCGAAGCCAAATTAACCTACAAACCTGCAAGTCTTTGGAGTGTGGGACGAAACCAAAGGTCCTGGAGAAAACCCACACTGTCACGGGGAGAACGTACAAACTCCGCACAGACAGCAGCCGTAGTAAGGATGGGACTCGGGTCTCTGGCGCTGCAGGGCAGCAACTCTACCGCTGCGCCACCGTGCCGTCCTGTATTTAATTGACTGTAAACCGGATTTCCAGAGGCTGTAAAAGACTCTTATATACTTGCAAAACAAAACAGAAAATGCTGGAAACACACAGCAGATCAGACTGCATCTGTGGGAAGAGAAAAACGTAAATGTTTAAGGTCAGAGACCCTTCGTTGCAAGTGAAAGAGAGACAAAAGACGCCAGGGAGGGTGGGTGTCTTTAAAAGTCTCAGTTGGTTTCTAGTTTGCTCTCTGGCAGTGGGGAGGAGTTGGTTTCACCTGCCTGACATGCCAAGTATGAACTCCCACGCTCCATTTTGCAACTCACGCCTATTTTTCTCGGCCTCTCACATTCCCACTCTCCAATTAGTTTAGGGATACAGCGTGGAAACACGTCCTTCAACCCAGATAATTTACTCATACAAATAGATAAGATCAGATAAATCTTTTAAAATTAAGAAGCTAACCTTTGGAAGATGTGTGCATTTTCCATTTTGTTTAATGTAATTTTGCAAGACGAACATTTAATTCAAAGTAGATAAGGTGTGTATTACTGATCCATTAGCGATGGAAGCTCTTTATACTATCACTGATGAACAATGACATTGATCAATTATTTATTCTCACGCCTCGTAATTTTGGTGCAACTGTGAAAATTTCAATCAATAACATTCAAATTAAAATTCTTAAAGTGATTTTTTTTTGGTCAAAATTATTCAGAATTAAATTCTGCCAACACACATTTGACCACAATGTTCACTGTTTATTAAATGCCATTACGGACAAATTATTTTTAACACTTTCGTCAATCAGATTGGGGAAGTTTGCACGTTCCCTCATCGGTTCTTGATCAAAGATGTGCGGGTTCAAAGACTAATTACCCCCATGTACAATTGCCCCCAGTGTGCAGGGAGTGGATGCAAACAGAACTAGTGTGAATGGGTGATCCACTGTTAGTGTGGACTCGATGGGTCGAATAACCTGTTTCAATGCTTTTATCTTAAAATCAATCAATTATCAAAAATGCGTGTATCAAATTTTATAAATATGACCGTATTTCTGTTCTAAAAAGTTAATATAATGTGACGTGCTCAGGTAATTTCTCCTGCTAAGCATTTGCAGCATTTTGGGGTTTTTTTCTCTCCCTCGGTATTTTCCTTCCATATTTATGCATGTTTGGAATTTTTAAGGCATGGTCTTCATTGTGGTGAACAACACCAATTCAAAACGCTTACACGGAATTTCGGCTGGGAAACTTACTTTGTTTGCCTCAAGAAAATCAAGCCTCGGTGAAAATTCACGCGGAACGCTTAGAGAGTCCTAAAATATTCCGGGTAGGAGACGGTAAGCCACCGCGTCCGTGTAGCGCCTCCAGTCGTTGCCGTATTTACTCAAGCATCGATGCTCGTCCCTGATACAGCGGTGGATCAGCAGGATAGACATGTAAACAATGTAAAAATATGGCAGGAAGTGTCCAAATCCACAAGCCAAGCAGTAGGAGAGGGAGCCCATAAGGTCGCCGGTGTAGTTGAAATGGCGCGCCAAGCCCCAGAAGCCGGAGATCATGAGCTTGCTGTGGTGCTTCGTGCCGTCGATGGACAAGTAGGTGCATTCAATGTACTCCGGCTTCCTCCCCCAGATCCTGCAGCTCCCCCCCGTGCGCCGGAACAGATCCTTCTGGTGATTGGTCATCCTGAAGATGTAGTAGCCAATCAGCCCCAAGAGCAGGACACCAATGGCGTTGGCCGTTGAGAGCTGGACTGGGTTGTAGACCAAATACAGACCCTGCAATGAAGAAGTGACCATCAGCTTCCAACTTAGAATGGCTAACATACAGAACATAGAAACATAGAAAATAGGTGCAGGAGTAGGCCATTCGGCCCTTCGAGCCTGCACCGCCATTCAATATGATCATGGCTGATCATCCAGCTCAGTAACCCGTACCTGCCTTCTCTCCATACCCCCTGATCCCTTTAGCAAAAAGGGCCCCATCTAACTCCCTCTTAAATATAGCCAATGAACTGGCCTCAACTACCTTCTGTGGCAGAGAATTCCACAGTCTCACCACTCTCTGTGTGAAGAAATGTTTTCTCATCTCGGTCCTAAAAGACTTCCCCTTATCCTTAAGCTGTGACCCCTGGTTCTGGACTCCCCCAACATCGGGAACAATCTTCCCGCATCTAGCCTCTCCAACCCCTTAAGAATTTTATATGTTTCTATAAGATCCCCCCTCAGTATAGAATACAGCACAGAAATAGGCCCTTCAGCCCACCATGTCCAACATAATGCCAAGATAAACCAACCTCATGTGTAAGAAGGAACTGAAGATAAGACACAAAATGCTGGAGTAACTGGGCGGGACAGGCAACATCTCAGGAGAGAAGGACGTTTCGGGTCGAGACTGAGACTAATTCAATCTCATCTGCCTGCATGCGATCTCTATCCTCTTAAATGCCACTAATGTATCTGCCTCCACCACCACCCCTGGCTGTGAGTTCCAGCACTCACTACTCTCTGTGTAAAAACAACTTGCACTACACATCTCCTTTAAACTTTTCCCCTCTCACCTTAAAGCCATGCCCTCTAGTTTTTGTAATTTCCACGCTGGATAAAAGGTTCTGACTGGTAGAAGGACAGAAAAGTGTGGGACTGCCAATGCTGGCTCGTACGATATATTCAAGATTAGGGGATAATAGTCATTGTTAATATTTGGTAGGTTTGGGAATTTTCCCCATGAAACGACATCGACACAATTATACCACCCGAGCTGCTAGGTTACCCCAACACTTTCGTGTTCCACGCAAGATTCCAGCATCTGCAGTTCCTTGTGTCTACACAGCTATACCTGTGTTGGACTGTCTTTTGTTTCATTGTTCTTTATGAGGAAAAAACACATTATTTTCCCATCAAGGTGAGAGGGGAAAGATTTAATAGGAATCTGAGGGGCTACTTTTTCCACACAGAGGGCGGTGGGTGTATGGAACGAGCTGCCGGAGGAGGTAGTTGAGGCAGGTGCTATCATAACATTTAAAATACATTTGAACATGGATAGGAAAGGTTTAGAGGAATATGGGCCAAATGCAGGCACTGTGCAGCACAGTGGCACAGCGGTAGAGCTGCTGCCTTACAGCACCAGAGACCAGGGTTCGATCCTGACTACGGGTTTTGTCTGTATGGAGTTTGTACATTCTCCCTGTGACCTGCATGGGTTCTTCTCCGGGTCATCCAGTCTCCTCCCACACTCCAAAGACGTGCAGGTTTGTAGGGGTTAATTGGCTTTGGTAAAATTGTAAACTGTCCCTCGTGTGTACAGGGTGCTTGTGTACAGGGTGATTGTGGACTTGGTGGGCTGAAGGGCCTCTATCTCTGAAGTCTAAAGTCAAAGTCCAAAGATGGGACAGATGTAGATGGGACATGTTGGTCGGTGTGGGCAAGTGGGGCGGAAGGACCCGTTTCCATGCTGTGTGGCTCTATGAATTGGTCAACAGCCTCACCTGTAGAGTGTAAAGGTAGGGCAACCACACACAGTCTCCCCAACCCAGGTACCAGCCAAAGTGGTCGTGGCAAATATCGATCGTCTTTAGGTACCAGGACTCATTCCAGAAGAAATCCAGCACATAAATGGCCTGTGGGGTATAATCAGTCAATCTCATTACGTTGAACGCTACTTTCAAAGAAAGAAGACACTGAACCATTTCACGAAGAACTACAATATCTCCCACCTGCAGCACGTTTACTAAGATCATTGAATTGGTCACTTGGCCGTACAACTCCCGCTGTTTGGCAGCAAAGGAAAGATTGATCAGGGTCCACGCCACGATGCCGGGACGGCCATTGAAGAACAGCTTGAAGTCAAACCACTTTCCAATCCGTGGATTAAATTCAATCCCCATCATGTAGTCGTAGAAAAAATTGCCGGTGAACTTACTGAAGGGAAGAAGTAAACAAGTTCAAAAATTCTACTTTCGATTTAACAGGGACTGCAAAGTAACTCAATTAAGTTTTAATCAAGCTCTGGTCTGGATCACAGAGAAACACGGAACTGCAGATTTCTAGCTCAGAGATACAGCGCGGAAACAGGCCCTTCTGCGCACCGAGTCCGCGCCGACCAGCGATCCCCGCACATTCACACCATCCTACACACTGGGGACCATTTACAATTTTACCGAGGCTAATTAACCGACAAGGCTATACGTCTTTGGAATGTGGAGGAAACCGGAGAACCTGGAGAAAACCCACGCAGTCACGGGGAGAACATGCAAACTCCGTACATACAGCACCCGTGGTCAGGATTGAACCCGGGTCTCCGGCGATGTAAAGGTTGCAGCTCTACCACTCGTTCTCCCCATGACCTGTGTGGATTTTCTCTGGGATCTCCAGTTTCCTCCCATATTCCAAAGATGTACAGGTTTGTCGGTTTATTGGCTTGGTATAATTGTAAATTGTTCCAAGTGTGGACTCGGTGGGTCAAAGGGCCTGTTTCCACGCTGTATCTCCAAGCTAAACAATTTGCAGACTAAATTCTTACCAATCACTTGCATTGGAGGGGAAGAAATATGCCTTCAGCATGGCAAACGTTGCCACCACATAGCCTAGGATGTTGGCACACCACAGCAGAGGAATCCAATGGTCAAATATAATGGTGGGCGAGAACCAATGAAGATAGTTGGCATTAGCAAACCAGAGAGCATGGGTGATGATCCATGCCTGAAGTCCATTGACTTCATATTTATTGATCAGTCCTGTAAAGTAAAGGCATTTTGCTGAGGATTAACATGTTTCTAAAAAGCATTGCACTAATCACTTACAACGAGATACAACGATCACCGATACACTAGTTCTACTAGTGTAAGAAAATAACTGCAGATGCTGATACAAATCGAAGGTATTTATTCACAAAATGCTGGAGTAACTCAGCAGGTCAGGCAGCATCTCAGGAGAGAAGGAATGGGTGACGTTTCGGGTCGAGACCCTTCTCCAGTCTGAAGAAGGGTCTCGACCCAAAACGTCACCCATTCCTTCTCTCCTGAGATGCTGCCTGACCTGTTGAGTTACTCCAGCATTTTGTAAATAAATACCTTCCACTAGTTCTACTCTTCACACGAAGGGCAATTTACAAAAGCCAATTAACTTGCACATCTTTGGAATATAGGAGGAAACCGGACCACCCGGAACGTGATAAACAAGATTTAGTTTTGAAGTTCTGATTTATTTAATTACTTGAATTTATATTTTCTCGTTTCGCCCGTGGGATTTGATCAATGAACCAGCTCCCAGTCCAATAACTTAACCATTGTACGACCACTTCCTCACACCCTTCCCCGACAGATTCTTAACCAATAACAAACTTAAATGTGCTTAATACCTTTCATAAAGCAAATTATTTAAACATTTTAGCCTTCCTCCAGCAGAATTGAACATTGAACCACAAGAAGGGTCTCGACCCGAAACGTCACCCATTCCTTCTCTCCTGAGATGCTGCCTGAGTTACTCCAGCATTTTGTGATACCTTCGATTTGTACCAGCATCTGCAGTTATTTTCCTACACTATTGAACGATAAGAGTTATTAACTGTGCAGTTGTCCAACTGTTTGGTCAAGGAGGAAAGTTCAATGAGGAGGGAAATGTGGAGGTTGAGAGTTTTAGGGAGGCGAACTATTTGAACATAATTACTACCCCTCAAATGCACTTCACTGCCTGTTAAGATCTATGAGACCATGAAGGAATATGAGGAATCTCTATGAATTCATGTCAATTCAAGGCTTTTTTAACGCAAGTACAGTCGTACAGCATGAAAACAGTGCCTTTGTCCCAACTTGTCCATGGCAACCAAAATGTCCCATCTAAGCTAGTCCCATTTGCCTGCATTTGGTCTGTATCCCACGAAAACTTTCCTATCCATGTGACCGTCCAAGCATCTTTTAAATGCTGTTCTAGTCCCTGCCTCAATTACCTCCTCTGGCAGCTCATCCCATACACCCACCACCCCTTTGTGGGGACCATATCTGGAAGTATCAATGCACTTTTCCTGCAATCGATGTACTTTAAGAATTCAATACCCAAAAATCATCTTTAGTGTTGACTTTAGAAAATAAAGAATCTCTTTCACGCACAAATGAGTGGTGGTTGTGGACCAAGTTGTGGGCGGTCACGGTGGCGCAGCGGTAGAGTTGCTGCCTTACAGTGAATGCAGCGCCAGAGACCCGGGTTCGATCCCGACTACGGGTGCTGTCTGTGCGGAGTTTGTACGTTCTCCCCATGACCTGCGTGGGTTTTCTCCGAGATCTTCGGTTTCCTCCCACACTCCAAAGACGTGCAGGTTTGTTGGCTAACGGACTTGATAAATGTAAAAATGGTTCCTCATGTGTGTAGGACAGTGTTAGTGTGCGGGGATCACTGGTCGGTGCGGACCCGGTGGGCCGAAGGGCCTGTTTCCGCGCTGTACCTCTAAACTAAACTAAAATTAAACACTGGATTGATAACCTAGGTGTTGTTGCATGTTTAATGTTATCAATCACTGCTGAGGAACAGTGAAAAACCTTTGGGAGACTAGTGTAAATGGGGCATGCTAGTTGGCGTGGGCTAGTTGGGCTGAAGGGCCTGTTTTCAAACTGCATTACGCAGTGTTAGTGTTTTGAGTTAGTAAAAAATCCTCAAATGTAATTTCCATCAAGTTGTCTTCCTATCTACTTTAATGGTTGAACTTCTATTGTCTGTGGCAAAAAGCATTCAATCAAAGCAGAATGACATTGTGAGTGTTTCATAAGGTTGATCTTACCTGCAGGAGTGCGTGCGCCATCTTGCACCCCCCCTATGTAGCCCAGCAGGAACTTGTGACAAACATCCGGCACGCACAGATACAAAAACACCTGCAATTCATGGCCAGAAAATAAAGCCTAAGTAAGTTGCATGAAGCCATTTTGAACGGGTATGAGTCAGAGAGTCACGTTGCACAAAAACAGGTCCTCCAGCCCATCTTGAACCATGCCAACCAAGGTGCCCCATCTAAGCTAGTCTTCTTTGCCAACAATGACAAAGTGTGGCACGGTGACGCAGCAGTAAAGTTGCTGCCTCACAGCGCCAGAGACCTGGGTTCGATCCTGACTACATACAGGTGCTGTCTGTATGGAGTTTGTACGTTCTCCCCGCGACCACATGGGTTTTCTCCGGGTGCTCCGGTCTCCTCCCACGTCCTAAGACGTGCAGGTTTGTAGGTTCATTGGCTTCTGTAAATTGTCCCTAGTGTGTAGGATAGTGCTAGTTTACGAAGTGCCAGTTTACGTTTGTCGAAGTGGACACGGTGGGACGAGAGCATCCTAACGCATGGCATCCCTGTGTGGTACCTCAGCTGCACGGAGGCAGAGAGGAGAGCTCTTCAGCGGGTAGTCCATAGAGCTCAGAGGACCATCGGAACACAGCTACCAGCCTTGGAGGGCATCTACAACGCACGATGCCTCAGAAAAGCCACCAGCATTCACAAAGACTCCTCACACCCCTGCAACAGTCTGTTCGAAATTCTACTTTTGGGCAGACGCTACAAGGCCTTCTACGCCCGCACCTCCAGACTCAGGAACAGCTTCATCCCCAGGGCCATAGCTGCCATGAACCGGTCCTGCTGAGCCGGATGGTCACATCGCACAGTGAACCGGCACAGACCTACTTGAACTTTATACTGTTTTAAATCTGTTTCTAATTTTGTTTCACTGGGTTGTATAAATTAATACTGATTAGCTAATTGATTTATTGCATCGTATGGGAGGCGCATTCCCAATCTCGTTGTACCCCTGTACAATGACAATAAAGATATATTGTATTGTATTGTATTGTATTGTATTGTATTGTATTGTATTGTATTGCATGAGCCTGTTTCCACGCTGTATCTGTAACGTCTAAACGTTAACTCAGCAGGTCAGGCAGCATCTCTGGAGAACATGGATAGCTTGAGTTTGGTTTATTATCACGTGTACTGCTGTACAGTGAAAAGCTTTTGTTGCGTGCTAACCAGTCAGCGGAAAGGAAATACATGATTACAATCGAGCCATTTACAGTGTATAGATACATGATAAACGGAATAACGTTTAGTGCGAGATAAAGTCCGATCAAAGACAGTCTGAGGGTCTCCAAGGAGGTTGATAGTGGCTCAGGACTGCTCTCCAGTTGTTGGCAGGGCAATGTTTTGGTCGGTGACGTTTCGGCTCAGGAAATGTTGCGTGCCAAGGTGCTTGGACATAGTTCAGAGCCAGCAGGGCAGCGAAGAGAAACGTACCTGAAAGCAGACCCAGAGGGCGTAGATTCCAGCGGCAGTCCCACTGAACGATGGAGCTCGCCCCCAGATGTCACCGACGCTGGTCTTGCCTGAGTACACACTGAGGAGAGGGCCGGAGAGAGCGCACTGGAACTGGTCACAGGACATCACGAAGTAGAACACGATTAATGGCGCAAACAGGAGGAGAAAGACGACAGACGCCAGCGAAAACCAATCGACTTCCCTGTGAAAAACAAAAGCACAGGCATGTGGCCCCCTGAGGTGAGATCCCACCACCAACCCCAGCACCTGGTACCTGCCCCAACACCAACCCCTCACATATTTGGTTGTTTACTTTCATTTGGTTTTGAGATATAGCACGGAAACAGGCCTTTCGGCCCACCGAGTCCGGACTGACCAGCGATCCCCATACATTAATATTATACACAAGGGACAATTTTACACTTATACCAAGCCAATTAACCTACAAACCTGCATGTCTTTGGAGTGTGGGAGGAAACCGAAGCACACGGAGAAAACCCACGCAGGTCATGGGGAGAACGTACAAACTCCGTACAGACAGCGCCAGTAGTCGGGATCAAACCCGGGTCTCCGGCGCTGCAAGTGCTGTAAGGCAGCAACTCTACCGCTGCGCCACCGTGGCGCCCTAGCGGGATCTAGAATCTGTGGTCGTTATGTCCATTTTCTTACCAGGCTCGACCCCATTGCCCCAGCTGTTCCTTCTCACCCGGACCAACTCCATTCCCAGAGTCTTTCCTTTGCCTCTTCACGGCTCCTGAAGACTGTGTCTCTCTCATGGTGCCTGTAACGAAACGACAGTGAGCTGAAAAGGTTGTTTTGTGTGGAAACAGAAGCAGCGTTATTATTCACAACATCTTTGGAAGCCTGTTGCATAAACAGGGCATTGCGGTTGCTAAATTGGTACCGACATTCTGAGTCAAGTGAGGACTCGACAGGCTCTTCAACCCACCTTGTCCGTACCGACCATCTTTGTCCTTGAATCGCACAAAATGGAGCTGGAAGCAATAACAACCCTTGTGTGCTGTGTAATCTACTATTCCTGTTAGCTACTATTCCTGCAATATGTGTAAGCTACTATTATCTGTGGAATTCTCTGCCTCAGAAGGCAGTGAAGGCCAATTCTCTGGATGCTTTCAAGAGAGAGTTAGATAGACCTCTTAAAGATAGCGGAGTCAAGGGATATGGGGAGAGGGCAGGAACGGGGTATTGACTGTGAATGATCAGCCATGATCACAATGAATGACGGTGCTGGCTCGAAGTTCCAAATGGCCTACTCCTGCACCTATTGTCGATTGTCTATTCCTCTCAGTGTAAACTACTGTTACTCTTGCGACACTGCAACGTCGCCAGGGCAACGGGCCTTCACCGTCAGGTCAAGAACCCCGCACTCACAAGCCGGACCTTAGAAATGGCAAATCTGTGTACTGTCTCAGTGTACTGCTGCGATAAACTTGTCCTGTATCCAAGATGTTTATCTATGCTTCAAAGTGCTTATATATAGCGATACTTGTACTGAACTGTATACAAATAAAGGACCGTTGTACCGTTAAGAGGTTTCCACCCCTGGGAGAGTCTCGGACCAGAGGCCACAACCTCAGAATAAAAAGGACGTACCATTAGAAAAGAGATGAGGAGGAATTTCTTTAGTCGGAGGGTGGTGAATCTGTGGAATTCATAGCCACAGACGGCTGTGGAGACCAAGTCAATGGACATTTTTAAGGCAGAGATAGATACATTCTTGATTAGTACAGGTGTCAGGGGTTATGGGGATGAAGGCAAGAATGGGGTTGAGAGGGGAAGATAGATCAGCCATGAGTGAATGGCAGAGTAGACTCGATGGGCCGAATGGCCTCATTCTGCTCCCAGAACTTATGAACTTGTGCTTACAGGATGTATAGTAGGATTGTTACTGATGTATGCTAAAAGGGAATTTCACTCTGCCTAGGTATTTGTGACAATTAAGTACCATTAAATCACTGCACCAGTAAGAGGACCTCCAAGGAAAACAGACTAGAAACATCAACTGAGGGTAGTTACTAAAATGAAATACCTTTGAAATGCCTTGCTTTACAAATCCTAAAATCTATGGTGAGAAGGATGAGAGGAGATCTTATCGAAACGTATAAGATTATTAAGGAGTTGGACACGTTAGAGGCAGGAAACATGTTCCCAATGTTGGGGGAGTCCAGAACAAGGGGCCACAGTTTAAGAATAAGGGGGAGGCCATTTAGAACTGAGATGAGGAAAAACCTTTTCAGTCAGAGAGTTGTAAATCTGTGGAATTCTCTGCCTCAGAAGGCAGTGGAGGCCAATTCTCTGAATGCATTCAAGAGAGAGCTAGATAGAGCTCTTAAAGATCACGGAGTCAGGGGGTATGGGGAGAAGGCAGGAATGGGGTACCGATTGAGAATGATCAGCCATGATCACATTGAATGGCGGTGCTGGCTCGAAGGGCCGAATGGCCTCCTCCTGCACCTATTGTCTATTGTCTATTGTACAATAACCAAGCCCAGATGAACCAGGAACAAGGACGTGAAGATGCTGATTGAAACAAAAGGGCATAAAGTGCTGGAGTAACTCTGCAGGTCAGACAGCATTTCTGGAGAACTTGGATAGTTTAGTTCTTATGATACAGCGCGGAAACAGGCCCTTTGGCCCACCGAGTCCGCACCGACCAGCGTTCCCAGCACACGAACACTATCCTACACTCGCTGGGGACAATTTACACTTATACCAAGCCAATTAAGCTACAAACCTGTACGTCTTTGGAGTGTGGGAGGAAACTGGAGCACCCGGAGAAAACCCACGCTGTCACAGAAAGAACGTACAAACTCCGTACAGAAGTACCCGTAGTCGGGATCGAACCCGGGTCTCTGGTGCTACAAGGCATACTCTACCACTGTGCCACCATGTCAGACAGGTGAGGACAACATTCCAACAAGGGCTGGGATACCAAACATGTGCACGTCTGAAGAAGGGTCCCGACCCAAAACTGCATCTATCGATTTTCTCCAGAGATGCTGCCTGACCCGCTGAGTTACTCCAGCACTTTGTGTCCACCTTTGGTATAAACCGGTACCTGCAGTTCTTTTTTATTACATCGAAAATGCTTTCTGACCGCACACTGGCACAGCGGTAGTCTTGCCACACCAGAGACCTGGTTTCGATCTTGACTACGGGTGCTGTTTGTGCAGAATTTGTACATTCTCTCCGTGGCTGTGTGGGTTTTCTCCGGGTGCTCCGGTTTCATAGAAACATAGAAAATAAGTGCAGGAGGAGGCCATTTGGCCCTTCGAGCAACCACCACCATTCATTGTGATCATGGCTGATCATCCACAATCAGCAACCTGTGCCTGCCTTCTCCCCATGTCCCTTGAGTCCACTAGCCCTCAGAGCTCTATCTAACTCTCTTTCAAATTCATCCAGTGAATTGGCCTCCACTGCCTTCTGTGGCAGAGAACTCCACAAATTCACAACTCTTTCTGGGTGAAAAAGTTTCTTCTCACCTCAGTTTTAAATGGCCTCCCCTTTATTCGTAGATTGTGGCCCCTGGTTCTAGACTCTCCCGACATTGGGAACATTTTTCCTGCATCTAGCTTGTCCATTCCTTTTATAATTTTATACGTCTCTATAAGATCCCCTCTCATCCTCCCAAACTCCAAAGATGTACAGGTTTGTAGGTTAATTGGCTTTTGTAAATAGTGTAGGATAGTGCTGGTGTATGATGTCAAACTAATCTTGATTTGTTTTTACACAATTGATGTTCGGCCTCTGATCTTGCAGCAACAGTGAACTCTGAGCTCTGAACTGAAGGCCAGACCAACTTCACCCCTGACTCAGCAGAAAATATTTCACTTGTCAACTATTTCACAAGTTGTGAACTAAACCATCATCCGACCAGAATTGTGGTTCAGTATTTTGGACACCACATCTGAGGAAGGATGTGCTGGCTCTGGAGAGGGTCCAGAGAAGGTTTACAAGAATGATCCCAGGAATAAGCAGATTAACATATGATGAGCATTTGACAGCACTGGGCCTGTACTAGTTGGAGTTTAGAAGAATGAGAGGGGACCTCATTGAAACGTACAGAGTAGTGAAAGGTTTGGATAGAGTGGATGTGGAGAGGATGTTTCCACTAGTGGGAGAGTCTAGGACTAGAGGTCACAGCCACAGAATTAGGGGACATTCCCTGAGGAAAGAGACGAGGAAGAATTTCTTTAGTCAGAGGGTGGTGAATCTGTGGAATCCTTTGCCAAAGAATGCTGTGGAGGCCAAGTCAATGGATATTTTTAAGGCAGAGTTGGATAGATTCTTGATTAGGAAGGGTGCCAGTGTTTATGGGGAGAATGCACGAGAATGGGGTTGAGAGGGAAAGATATATCAGCCATGATTGAATGGCGGGGTAGACTTGATGGGCCGAGTGGCCTAATTCTGCTCCTGTCACTTATGATCTTGTGACCAGAAGCTTAGTTTGTGTTGTGGCAAGCTGTGGTTTGATCGATTTTTATCACCTGACTGGGAGTTCTGTTGTACTGTTTACGAAAGTGCCTTGCCATGGAAAATTTCAGAACACAAAGAAATGCAATCAAGCAATTTTAACCTTGTTCAGGCAACTGCATTGTCAGACAGTGAAATTACTCAGAAGAAACGACTTTAAAAAGAACCCTGTAAGAACCTTCGGCACTTTTCAAACCAATAATTTCACCACAATAGACACAAAAAGCTGGAGTAACTCAGCGGGACAGGCAGCATCTCTTGAGAAAAGGAATAGGCGACATTTTGGGTCAAGACCCTTCTTCAGACTCGACCTGAGATGTCACCCATTCCTTCTCTCCAGAGATGCTGCCTGTCCCGCTGAGTTACTCCAGTTTTTTGTGTCTATCTTCGCTAAGAATGCGACACAGCAGGCAAAATCTGCTCTCCACCAAGGCAACATGTTTGGGCAAGTCCAACATGGAAGAAGTGGCTTGGGGCTTGGCGGAAAGCGACCGTGCTGGAACAAGGCATCCTCACTGGAGCGCCGGAAGTTGGTCACGACCGAGTCCGCCAACAGGAGGAGTCGAGTAGGTGTGCCAAGGCTGTGTCGCAAGCTAAACAGGGCCAGTGGATGAGATGGGAGAGTGTGGAAAAGCGGAAGATCAGCTGGAAGGACATGTGGGAGATGGAGGCGAGCAGGATACGCTTCCTCATTCGGGCAACCTATGATGTCCTTCCTAGCCCAAAAAATCTCAACCAATGGCTGGGCGAAGATCCATCATGCCCCCTGTGTTCAACACCAGCCACACTTGGGTGTAAAGTGAGCCTCTGCCAAGGACGGTAAACCTGGAGACATAATCAAGTGCTCAAATGCCTGGCAGCGACTCTGGAAAGCAGGAGAACAACCAACAATGCCCTGCCGCCCGGAACAACCAACCCAGTTATGCCAATTGCCTTTGTTCGGGAGGGGGAACAAAAGCAATGGAAAATTCCACCAAGGACAAGGTTTGGACAGCTGGAGGCAGCCCGGGACTGGCAGATGCTGGTGGATGTGGACCTACGGCTTACAGTTCCATCAGAGATAGCCATCACCAACTTGAGGCCTGATCTTGTCCTCTGGTCCAACTCTCAGCGCATGGTGTATTTTGTGGAGCTCACAGTCCCTTGGGAGGATGCTGTGCAGGAAGCCTTCGAAAGAAAGAATCTGCGATATACAGAGCTTGCAGCGGAGGCAGAACAGCGGGACTGGAGAGCAAAGATCTGCCCGGTAGAAGTTGGATGTCGAGGATTTGTGGCAACATCTACCGTAAGACTGATGAAGGACCTGGGGATCAGCGGACAAGCCCTACGCCAGGCTATCAAGGAAACATCAAGGGTGGCAGAGCAGAGTAGCCAGTGGCTCTGGCTGAAGAGGAAAGACCCCATGCAGATGCAGAGGGGGGTGGTTCTGGGACGCCAGAATTCACTGCTGAGCCTACTGGAGACGTCGTGGGTCCAATCAGCGAAACGTTGATGAAAGTAGGTGCCCACTTGATAACCCCAATGACGTGTCTGCCCAGCCTTTCTCAACATCGGAGGAGCATAAGCCTCCCATCACCACCGGGAGCAAGTTGACATTTGGCACTTTGGATTTCTAACATCTTGTCCCGTGTATTTGGAAACATTCGGTTTACGAATAAAGGACAGGCCATTTAGGACTAAGATGAGGAAAAACTTTTTCACCCAGAGAGTTGTGAATCTGTGGAATTCTCTGCCACAGAAGGCAGTGAAGGCCAATTCACTGGATGTTTTTAAGAGAGAGTTAGATATTGCGCTTTGGGCTAACGGAATCAAGGGATAAGGGGAAAAAGCAGGAAAGAGGTAGTGATTTTGGATGATCAGCCATGATCATATTGAAAGGCGGTGCTTGTTCGAAGGGCCAAATGGCCTACTCCTGCACCTTTTTTCTATGTTTCTATGTTAAACCAGCATCTGCAGTTCCTTCCTTCCAAGAGGTTGGGATGTTATGTTACAATTGTACACAATAGACAATCGACAATAGGTGCAGGAGTAGGCCATTCGCCCTTCGAGCCAGCACCACCATTCAATGTGATCATGGCTGATCATTCTCAATCAGTACCCCGTTCCTGCCTTCTCCCCATACCCCCTGACTCCGCTGTCCTTAAGAGCTCTATCTAGCTCTCTCTTGAATGCATTCAGAGAATTGGCCTCCACTGCCTTCTGAGGCAGAGAATTCCACAGATTTACAACTCTCTGACTGAAAAAGTTTTTCCTCATCTCCGTTCTAAATGGCCTACCCCTTATTCTTAAACTGTGGCCCCTTGTTCTGGACTCCCCCAACACTGGGAACATGTTTCCTGCTTCTAACGTGTCCAACCCTTTAATAATCTTATATGTTTCGATAAGATCCCCTCTCATCCTTCTAAATTCCAGTGTATCTAAGCCTAGCCGCTCCAGTCTTTCAACATACGACAGTCCCGCCATTCCGGGCATTAACCTAGTGAACCTTCGCTGCACGCCCTCAATAGCAAGAATATCCTTCCTCAAATTTGGAGACCAAAACTGCACACAGTACTCCAGGTGCGGTCTCACTAGGGCCCTGTACACGACACTGGTGAGACCACACTTACAGTATTGTGTTCAGTTTTGGGAACTCTGCTATTGGAAAGGTGCCATTCAGCTGGACTGGGTGCAGAGGAAATCTCTGAGAATGTCGTCAAAGACTGAAGGGCCTAAAATACAGGGAGAGGCTGTATGAGGCTGCAGTGACTCAATGGCAGTCAATAAATGGAAAACCATGACCATCTGTTCTTTTTGAACAGCTGCACAATTTTAGTCTTCATTTGGCACTAACGAACAATCTATCCCAAGGGTTATCCCAATTATCACAAGTCCCTGAAGTAGGGGTCCCAACGTGAAACATCGCCCATCCATGTCAATTTCAACATTTCCTAAATTCCTTGGTGAGATTTAAACTCAACGAGTTAAAAATTGTGAGCTTTCTTCAGCCTCTCCATTTCCCAGATGCTACCTAGTGTTTACTTTAGTTCTTAATATCTTGTGTTGTTGAATGCTAATTATTATGTCTAACACACCCAAGGAGATTCTCATTTGCTCGCCCGATGACATGACCACTGCCCTACGCCTCGGTATGGCATCTGCTTCCTTTCCAACTAGATTTCTGTTGGATTTCTCTGAACTGTTGCACGTTTTTTACACAAGCTGCACGTCTTTTGTTTTTGAAAGCATGCAACTAACTGCATGCCTTATGAACCTCGGCGTTAAAGACAACAATCTTTACAGTGCACGGTTCAATGCAGAGGCGAGGTTGTTTGAAACAGAAATACACCGGTGATAGAACAGTAGAGTAACCAACCCCTGGGCGTCTCAAATCCGGTTTCGTGCACACAAGAAAATGTATATATAATGGAGCCTTTGAGTGTGTAAGCGTGATCTGTCAAAGTTAACTCCACCCTCACAATGGTTGACAGCCAGAAAAACATGCAAAGCGAACATTTAAACCGCTGCAAACAACCACTGCATCTGGTGCAAATAATGCTTTAAATTCTCCTGGCTGATGAAGGAACCCCATCTTTAAAACATGCACCCTTTCCCCCCCCCCAGCTTCCAGGTCAGAGAAACATCAGTAAGGTGGAGCAGGAAGGGAACTTGCACCGAGGCTGGGCGACAACGAAAGATGGACACAAACAGCTGGAGCGGCTACAGGGGTTCAGACAGCCAGGCAGGGCATCTCTGGAGAGAAGGAGGAATGGGGGTGGGTGAATGTTCTTCAGACTGAGAGTCAGGGGGTGGGGAGGGGGAGGGGAGAGACACAGAGATATTGGAGCAACAGAGATGTTTGACTCCAAGGCAGACAAAGAAGAAAGTGTCTGCGATCCGAGACGTCAGCCATACCTTCTCTCCAGAGATGTTGCAGTTGTTCCAGAGGTTACTCCAGCATGTTGGGTCTTGCTACACTTCCACGGGGGGGATACCCAGCGCCCGCAGTTCCTTTCCCAGACAAGGTGAGAGATGCAAAAACCGTTAAGAGATTACAATTGTCGCATTTAACAGAACGGTTGTGTGTTTGTGTTGTGTGTGTGTGTTGTGTGTGTGTGTGTGTGTTGTGTGTGTTGTGTGTGTGTGTGTGTAATGTATTGTGTGTTATGTGTGATGTGTGTGTCAGTCGCAGTCTTACCTGGCTGTGCGCTGTGCGGCAAATGCCCTTGTGTGCTTTGTGCTGTAATGGATCAGTGCAGACTGCAAGGAGGGAGGGAGGTTGTCTCGTAGCCCGGTGCTCTGTGACTGTCTGATCACCTCCCAGCCCCAGCGCTCCACTGATCTCACACAGTGATGGGCGTATCCACTGGTAGCTATTGGCCGCTGGTCCTGAGACCATTGCATGGTGTGATTCCCCCTCCAGTGGCTGCAAAGATGCTGCTGAAAAGGGGAGAGGAGGATAAAGACATAAGGTTATTAAGGGGTTGGACACGTCAGAGGCAGGAAACATGTTCCCAATGTTGGGAGAGTCCAGAACCAGGGCCCACAGTTTAAGAATAACATTTAGAACTGAGATGAGGAAGAACTTTTTCAGTCAGAGAGTTGTGAATCTGTGGAATTCTCTGCCTCAGAAGGCAGTGGAGGCCAATTCTCTGAATGCATTCAAGAGAGAGCTAGATAGAGCTCTTAAGGACAGCGGAGTCAGGGGGTATAGGGAGAAGGCAGGAACGGGGTACTGATTGAGAATGATCAGCCATGATCACATTGAACCAGCCAACAAGGATGGTCTCGAAGCCCTCCGTTTCTTCCTCGACCGTAGAACCAGACAAACTCCCTCTATCTTCCTGTCTCCACCTATATCCTTCCTTTGTCCCGCCCCCCTGACATCAGTCCGAAGAAGGGTCTCGACCCGAAAAGCCGCCATTCCTTCTCTCCTGAGATGCTGCCTGAGCTGCTGAGTTACTCCAGCATTTTGTGAATAAAAACCTTCGATTTGTACCAGCATCTGCAGTTATTTTCTTATACATTGAATGGCGGTGGTGGCTCGAAGGGCCGAATGGCCTACTCCTGCACCTATTGTCTATTGTCTATAAAACTTTTTCAGTCAGAGAGTTGTAAATCTGTGGAATTCTCTGCCTCAGAAGGCGGTGGCCAATTCTGAATCAGAATCAGAATCACCTTTATTGTTATCCAAAAAAAACAAGTCTTTTGGACGAAATTCCGTCACCCACAGTCCAACAATAAGAGCAATAAAAATAAGCAATAACGCTCACACAATCACAAACCAACACAAAACAAACAAACAAAAACATCCATCACAGTGAGTCTCCTCCGGTCACCTCCTCACTGTGATGGAAGGCCAGAATGTCTTTTCTCTTCCCCTGCCGTCTTCTCCCGCGGTCAGGCTGTTGAAGTTGCCACGTTCCAGGCCGCGCCGGATGGTGAAAGGTCCGCAGCGGGCCGACCCAAGCCCATTTTGGAGGCCAATTCTCTGAATGCATTCAAGAGAGAGTTAGATAGAGCTCTTAAGGATAGCGGAGTCAGGGGGTATGGGGAGAAGGCAGGAACGGGGTACTGATTGTGGATGATCAGCCATGATCACATTGAATGGCGGTGCTGGCTCGAAGGGCCGAATGGCCTCCTCCTGCACCTATTGTCTATTATCTATTGAACAACCGAGAAAGCTCAACCTGGTGGGGGCAACGATACATGCAAAGGGCACGATGCATGCATCAGTCTGAAGAAGGGTCTCGACCCGAAACGTTTCCCATTCCCTCTCTCCAGAGATGCTGCCTGACCCTCTGAGTTACTCCAGCATTTTGTGTCTACCTTCGACAGCGGGACAGGCAGCATCCCTGGAGAAAGGAGGAACGGGTGACGTTTCGGGTCGACACCCTTCTTCACACCCTTTCTACCCGAAACGTCACCCATTCCTTCTCTCCAGAGTTGCTGCCGGTCCCGCTGAGTTACTCCAGCATTTTTTTTAGCAATGCATGCAAAGGCACAGCGTGGAAACAGGCCCTTCAGCCATCGATCACCCGCACACTAGTTCTATGTTATCCCAGTTTTGCATCCTACACGCCAGGGGCAATTTACAGAAGACAATTAAGCTACATGCCTACAGGTCTTTGGAAGTGGGAGGAAACTGGAGCACCCGGAGGAAACCCACGCGGTCACAGGGAGAACGTGAAAACAACCTAAAGATGGCAGCCACTGTGGCACAGCGGTGGAACTACTGCCTTACCGCACCAGAGACTCGGGCTGCTCGACCCTGACTGTGGGCGCTGTCTGTATGGAGTTTGTCCGTTCTCCCCGTGACCTGCGTGGGTTTACTCCGAGATCTTTGGTTTCCACCCGCACTCCAAAGACGTGCAGGTTTGTAGGTTAATTGGCTTGGTATAAAGTGTGAAATTGTCCCTAGTGTGTGTTGGGTAGTGTTAATGTGCGGGGATCACTGGTCGGTGCGGACTCGGTGGGTCGAAGGGCCTGTTTCCGTGCTGTATCCCTAAACTAAACTAAAGTAAACTAAACTAACCTCAACTAAAGTAAACTAAACTAAAGTAAACAATCAACTTATTTAATTTAGACATACAGATTAGAAACAGGCCCTATGGCCCACCGAGTCCATGCCAACCATTGATTAAAGACATGCGGGTTTGTAGGTAAATTGGCCACTGACCGTAAATCTCCCGCCCACACTAATTCTATGTTATTCAACGTTTGCATCCACTCCCTACACGCAAGGGGCAGTTTACAGAGGGCCAATTAACCTACAAACACATGGGTCTTTGAGATGAAGGAGGAAACCGGGGCATCCGGAGGAAACCCACGCTGTCACAGGGAGAACAGGCAAACTCCACACCACAAGGTCAGATTCGAACCCCTTGTCTTTGGCAGTGTGAGGCAGCAGCTCCACCAGCTGCCCCATTATTTTATACCGTGACCAATATTTGCACCTCTACTTACAGGATGCTAAGTTAGAGAGACTAGTACCACATAGAGTCACAGAGTAAAACTGCCCCTTCTATGCTTGTCCTACCTGCCCACATTTGGCCCATGTCCTTCTAAGCATTTCCTATCTATGTACCTATCAAAGATAATAGAGCAGAGCAAGATAGACCACTCGACCCTAAAAACCGTAGTACGTCATGGCGCCATTTTAGTAGGCAGAAACTTGCAGAAACATTTTAAAAGACAGATACCAAAAATCTGTGAATTGATAGATGAGATACATTCTGCATTTTTATGGTATCATCACACATACTGTTCCCCCAAATCACTGATTACACTGCGAGAGGCAGAGCGAACAGCAGGTTTTGCTTACTAAAATGGCTCCTTTGCGTACTTCACTTCAGTATAGGTGATTTCGACGGAGTGGTTTATCTTGCTCCACTCTATTATCTTTGGTATCTATCCAAATATCTTTTAAGTGCTGTGATAGAACCTGCCTCAACTATCCCCTTTGGCAGCTTGTCCCATACACCCATCAACCTATGTGAGTAAAAGTTGTTCCTCAGGTTCCTATTAAATCTTTCTCTCTCGTCGTAAATCAATGCCCTCTGGCTCTTGATTCCCCTATTCTGGATAAAAGATTCTGTGCATTTGCCCTATCTATTCCCCTCATGATCTTATACACCCCTCCATCCTCCTGCACTCTAAGGAATACAGTCCAAGCCTACCTAACCTCTCCCAAAAACTCAGGCCCTCAGGTCCTGGCAACATCCTCGTATATTTTCTCTGTATTCCTTCCACATTAACAAACCCTTTTCCTACAGCAGACTGCACAATACTCCAATGTGGCCTCACCAACATCTTGTGCAGATTTAGTTTTCTGAGCGTCAGGACCCAATTGTCAACTGATATATACTTTAGACCTCAGAGGCACAGCACAGAAACAGGCCCTTCAGCCCAACGAGTCCATGCCGACCAGCGATCACCCCATATATGAGCACTATAACTACACACCGGGGACAATTTACAATTTTACTGAAGCCAATTAACCTAAAAAACCTGTACGTCTTTGGAGTGTGGGAGGAAGCTGGAGCACCCAGAGAAAACCCACGCGGTCATGGGGAGAACGTACAAACTCTGTACAGACATCACCCGTGGTCAGGAACGAACCCGGGTCTCCGGCGCTGTGAGGCAGCAACTCTACCGCTGCGCCTTTAAGCTATCCAATTGCAGTTTCTGATCCAGTTGTCTTGGAGACTGAAGATTATTTGTTCATTCAACTGCCAAGTTAAGAACATTTTATAGTAAAATTAAATTGAACAAATAAAGTTTTGAACTAAAATAAAAAATTGCCTCATCACTCACCAATGAATGTTACATCGTGCCATGTGGATAAGGAATGGACACCAAAAAGTGAGGAAATTATTTAAAATATGCACAACATAAATATATTAATATATTTTAAATAAGTACTCAATTATTTTAGTAGTTGCTAACCAAGAGTACCAGGGATTAGCACCCTGCGACAGAGAGTGGTTGGAAAATCCTTATGGTAGTGCAACACAAGTAAACCGAAGGATTTATTAAAAGTTAGAAAAGAGAAGTTAGTAAAAGACACCATCGGGAAATGGGTACAGCAAAACTTTCCAATATTGTTGAAAAAGGTGATTGGAAAAATACTGAGACCGTTTGTTTTATAGGCTTATTGCTGAAGTTTTCCAAAGGCTCCATTTTAAATTATAGCTCTATTTTGTTGCCATTAATTACATTCCCTTCAAATTGCAGAACATGCTAATGACAGACTGCAACCATATCCTTGAATGAACGTCCAAATTGCAGATAAGTTCATTGCTGGAAGGAACTGCAGATGCTGGTTTAAACCGAAGATAGACACAAAATGCTGGAGTAACTCAGCAGGGCAGGCAGCATCTCTGGAGAGAAGCAATGGGTGACGTTTTGGGCCGAGACCCTTCTTCACACCCTTTTGAAGAAGGGTCTCGACCCGAAATGTCGCCCGTTCCTTCTCTCCAGAGATGCTGCCTATCCCACTGAGTTTTTCTCCAGTTTTTTGTGTCTATCCTCTGCACGTAAATTAAGCTAATTGAATAACCTAATTGGTTGGTTGAAAGATACAGTTTTGAAACAGACTCACAGAGTCCACGTCGACCATCCATACATGTTGCTAAACTAGTAAACGGGTCTGAAGAAGGATCTCGACCCGAATCGTCACCCATTCCTTCTCTCCTGAGATGCTGCCTGACCTGCTGAGTTACTCCAGCATTTTGTGAATAAATACCTTCGATCCATACATGTTCTGTTATTCCAGTTTCTCATCCACTCCCTACAGACTAGGGGCAATTTACAGGCAGCATCTCTGGAGAACATGCTTCAGTGAAGCTTCGGGTCAGGACCCTTCTTCAGACACAAAGCGTCGCCTACTCCTTTTCTCCAGAGATGCTGCCTGACCCGCTGAGTAACTCCTGCGTTTGGTGTCTTTCTTTGGTACATGCCAGCACCTGCAGTTCCTTGATATTGCGGCAGGACAAAGATGGCTGGAATTAGTCAGTCCTAGATTAGATGTCAAGCTGCAATTGCTGCAGAATGCAAGGAATAGGAGGGAGATGGTCCCAGGTACAAGAATTAGAGTCTGATCCAAACTTCAGATGGAAAAAGATTCCTAAAACGAACATTCACAAGGCCAGTCCGTGAATCACAACATGATAAGTTTTACTCTGCAAATGGAAAGGCAGAAGGGAAAATCAAAAGTGTCAGTATTACAGTATAGCAAAGGGGATTACAGAGGCATGAGGCAGGAGCTGGCCAAAATTGACTGGAAGGAGGCCCTAGCAGGGAAGACGGTAGAACAGCAATGGCAGGTATTCCTGGGAATAATGCAGAGGTTGCAGGATCAATTTATCCCAAAGAGGCGGAAAGACTCTAAGGGGAGTAAGAGACACCTGTGGCTGACAAGGGAAGTCAAGGACAGCATAAAAATTAAGGCGAGGAAGTATAACATAGCAAAGAAGAGTGGGAAGACAGAGGATTGGGACTCTTTTAAAGAGCAACAAAAGTTAACTAAAAAGGCAATACGGGAAGAAAAGATGAGGTACGAGGGTAAACTAGCCAATAATATAAAGGAGGATAGCAAAAGTTTTTTTAGGTACGTGAAGAGGAAAAAAATAGTCAAGGCAAATGTGGGTCCCTTGAAGACAGAAGCAGGGGAATTTATTGTGGGGAACAAAGAAATGGCAGACGAGTTAAACCGTTACTTTGGATCTGTCTTCACTGAGGAAGATACACACAATCTCCCAAATGTTCTAGGGGCCGGAGAACCTAGGGTGATGGAGGAACTGAAGGAAATCCACATTAGGCAGGAAATGGTTTTGGGTAGACTGATGGGACTGAAGGCTGATAAATCCCCAGGGCCTGATGGTCTGCATCCCAGGGTACTTAAGGAGGTGGCTCTAGAAATAGTGGAAGCATTGGAGATCATTTTTCAATGTTCTATAGATTCAGGATCAGTTCCTGTGGATTGGAGGATAGCAAATGTTATCCCACTTTTTAAGAAAGGAGGGAGAGAGAAAACGGGTAATTATAGACCAGTTAGTCTGACATCAGTGGTGGGGAAGATGCTGGAGTCAATTATAAAAGACGAAATTGCTGAGCATTTGGATAGCAGTAACAGGATCATTCCGAGTCAGCATGGATTTACGAAGGGGAAATCATGCTTGACAAATCTACTGGAATTTTTTGAGGATGTAACTAGGAAAATTGACAGGGGAGAGTCAGTGGATGTGGTGTACCTCGACTTTCAGAAAGCCTTCGACAAGGTCCCACATAGGAGATTAGTGGGCAAAATTAGAGCACATGGTATTGGGGGTAGGGTACTGACATGGATAGAAAATTGGTTGACAGACAGAAAGCAAAGAGTGGGGATAAATGGGTCCCTTTCGGAATGGCAGGCAGTGACCAGTGGGGTACCACAAGGTTCGGTGCTGGGACCCCAGCTATTTACGATATACATTAATGACTTAGATGAAGGGATTAAAAGTACCATTAGCAAATTTGCAGATGATACTAAGCTGGGGGGGTAGTGTGAATTGTGAGGAAGATGCAATAAGGCTGCAGGGTGACTTGGACAGGTTGTGTGAGTGGGCGGATACATGGCAGATGCAGTTTAATGTAGATAAGTGTGAGGTTATTCACTTTGGAAGTAAGAATAGAAAGGCAGATTATTATCTGAATGGTGTCAAGTTAGGAAGAGGGGATGTTCAACGAGATCTGGGTGTCCTAGTGCATCAGTCACTGAAAGAAAGCATGCAGGTACAGCAGGCAGTGAAGAAAGCAATGGAATGTTGGCCTTCATAACAAGAGGAGTTGAGTATAGGAGCAAAGAGGTCCTTCTACAATTGTACCGGGCCTTGGTGAGACCGCACCTGGAGTACTGTGTGCAGTTTTGGTCTCCAAATTTGAGGAAGGATATTCTTGCTATTGAGGGCGTGCAGCGTAGGTTCACTAGGTTAATTCTCCGAATGGCGGGACTGTCGTATGTTGGAAGGCTGGAGCAATTAGGCTTGTATACACTGGAATTTAGAAGGATGAGGGAGGATCTTATTGAAACATATAAGATAATTAGGGGATTGGACACATTAGAGGCAGGAAACATGTTCCCAATGTTGGGGGAGTCCAGAACAACGGGCCACAGTTTAAGAATAAGGGGTAGGCTATTTAGAACGGAGATGAGGAAGAACTTTTTCAGTCAGAGAGTGGTGAAGATGTGGAATTCTCTGCCTCAGAAGGCAGTGGGGGCCAGTTCGTTGGATGCTTTCAAGAGAGAGCTGGATAGAGCTCTTAAGGATAGCGGAGTGAGGGGGTATGGGGAGAAGGCAGGAACGGGGTACTGATTGAGAGTGATCAGCCATGATCGCATTGAATGGCGGTGCTGGCTCGAAGGGCTGAATGGCCTCCTCCTGCACCTATTGTCTATTGTCTAATCCAGGACGCAAACAAACAATACTGGGTGCGCAAAGCTTCTTCCCTACAACCATCAGGCTATTAAACACTACAACCTCCAAATAGGCTCCAAACTATATAAACTTGCGGACATTAATTTTGCACTATTATTGTCTATTTATTTATCTGTTTAATTTTATTTTATGTACTGAACTTTTAGTCTGGTTTAGTTTAGTTTAGAGTTACAGCGCGGAAACAGGCCCTTCGGCCCACTGAGTCCGCGCCAACCAGCGATCCCCGCACATTAACACTATGCTACACACACTTGGGACAATTTACACATAGACCAAGCCAATTAACTGACAAACCTGTACGTCTTTGGTGTATGGGAGGAATCCGAAGACCCCGGAGAAAACCCATGCAGGTCACGAGGGAGAACGTACAAACTCCGTACAGACGGCGCCCGTAGTTGGGATCGAACCCGGGTCTCCGGCGCTGGAAGCGCTGCAAGGCAGCAACTCTACCGCTGTGTCACCGTGGTCTTTTCTTTTTGCTGTCCACTCTGTCTGTTTACAGAGTACTTTGTTTACATATTCTGTTGTGCTGCTGCAGGTAAGAATTTCATTGTTCTATCTGGGACACATGACAATAAAACACTCTTGACTCTTGACAAACTGAGAACAATCACCTTGAATTTTGACGGGTAGTCCACTGTGCAAGCTGCAGGTGCTTTGCAATTAAAAGTTTGAATGAAGTTTAGAAGTATACCCTTTGTCAGGTGTTCGTGGTGCAAGAAAAACATTTGTGCAAATTCATCACACCGCAGCGTTGAACCAGCTGAAGTGCTGAGTAGGCAGAAAACGTCGGTACAATTTCACAGAGTGGAAACTCAAATAGACTTACCGACTAAACGAATTAAATATTTAGAGGAGAACAGTACAGCCAGATCGAGAGGTAGAGTTACAGAGCTACTTAAATGGAAAATAGTTGTACGGATCGATTTTTGTGGTAGGATGATGCATGGCCTCGAAATCCTATTGATAACAGCACTGGAAAGACACTAAGTACTGGAATACTGGAATACGGTCACAGTGGCGCAGCGGTAGAGTTGCTGCCTTGCAGCGAATGCAGCGCCAGAGACCCAGGTTCGGGTGCTGTCTGTAGGGAGTTTGTACTTTCTCCCCGTGACCTGCGAGGGTTTTCTCCGAGATCTTCGGTTTCCACGTGGATACAGGCCTTTTCGGCCCACCGAGTTCGCGCTCACCGGCAACCCACGAACACTAACACCATCCCACATACTGAGGGACAATTTATAATCATACCAAAGCCAATTAACAGACCTGTACATCTTTGGAGTGTGGGTGGAAACCAGAGCTCCCGGAGTAAACCCACGCGGGTCACGGATAGAACATACTAGACCAAATGGACACATTGGGCCCAAACCTGCATTGGTGCAGCACCCTGTCCTCCCCCCCTCCTCCCCTCCCCTCTCCCTTCTCCCCCACTCCCCCCTCCTTCCCCCCTCCTTCCCTCCCCTCCTTTTAAACTTTAAAATGTGAATAACCTTAAAAATATAAGACCGATTTCAATAAAACTACTTGCATTATCACTAAAGTGACAATGGTGAGTAAGGTGGGCCTAAAATTGTCGCGCTATCGTGTACCGTTTTGGCTGAAGTTCAGTCACAAACAAGATAACAAACAAGAGTTTTAGTATATAGATAAACTCCGTACAGACAGCACCTGTAGCCAGGATCGAACCCGGGTCTCTGGCGCTGCAAGGCAGCAACTCTCCCGCTGCGGTGCTATTCCGACTCTAGGTTCTTTTATCCAGCATTTACCTATTCCTGAAATAAACAACGTCAAAAAAGGAAAAAGCCACGACTATAGTCTCAAGCATTAATGAATCGCAGACTCGAGAAGATGAAGTTCAAATACTGAGGCATGCGTTTGGGCGTTCAGGTAAGAACGGGCAGCTGTGGTGGTGCAGCTGGTAGAGCTGCTGCCTCACAGCATCTGAGATCTGGCATTGACCCTGAGCTGCAGCGCTGTCAGTGTGGAGGTTGCAGGTTCTCCCTTGATATGTGCCTGACCCGCTGAGTTACTCCAGCATTTGGACAGATGCATGGACTTGAAAGGCCCAGAGGGATATGGGTCGAACACTCTAACTCTAAGTAACCCTTGCTTTCCCTCTCTCTCTGTCCCCCCCCCCCCTCCCTATTTCTCTGACTAGTTTCAATGTCCTCCTGATTAGTTTTACTAATATTTTACTGATTAGACAATAGACAATAGACAATAGGTGCAGGAGTAGGCCATTCAGCCCTTCGAGCCAGCACCGCCATTCAATGCGATCATGGTAACAAGGGTTATGGGGAGAAGGCAGGAAAATGGGGTTAGGAGGCAGAGATCAGCCATGATTGAATGGTGGAGTGGACATGATGGGCCGAATGGCCTAATTCTGCTCCTATAACTTGTGAACCTGGGAAATTGTATGCCTCACTGTCACCTTCCCCTCATCTAACAATGCACCATTCCACATTTCCTTGACCATTGTCTGCTTTGATCTGTTGTTTTCACACCATACCCCACCATATCTATCGTCTCCCCCTCCCCTGAATCTCAGTCTGACGAAGGGCCTCGACACGAAATGTCACCCATCCCTTCTCTCCAGAGATGCTTCCTGTACCGCTGAGTTACTCCGGCATTTTGCGTCTATCCTCAGAAAAGGCCAGGAATCATTTTATGAAAACAGAACTGCAGTGTTTCAATCAGCTGGCTGTTTAACAATGAGTCCTCATTTACTGAGGGCATTCATTGTTCAGCTGTTCATGTCAAATGTCAACAGGAAATAATTAAATTATGGTCTCAGCTTTCAGTCCATAATAATATGTGTCATTGAGGATTGGAAACTGAGAGGTAGTTATTATCATGAGGACAGGGAGAAAAAAATGGGACAATTTAGTCGATGAAGCCAGGTACTTTGATGAGGGCCATTATCTTTAGACTTTTAGACAGTGGAGATACAGTGTGGAAATAGGCCCTTCGGCCCACCGAGTCCGCTCTGACCAGCGATCACTATCCTACACACCAGGGACAATTTATAATTTTACATAAGCTATTTAACCTACAAACTTTGCATATCTTTGGAGGAAACCGGAGCACCGGTGGGGGTGGGAGTTAGTGTGGGGATGGGGGTGGGGATGGGAGTAGGGGTGAGGGTGGGGATGGGGGTGAGGGGGTGGGAGTGGGGGTGAGGGTGGGGGTGGAGGTAGGGGTGAGGGTGAGGATGGGGTGGGAGTTGGGGATGGGGTGAGGATGGGGTGGAGGTGGGAGGTGGGGGGGGTGGAGGTGGGGGGTGAGGGTGGGAGTGGAAGGTGGGGGTGGGGGTGAGGTTAGGATCAGGTTACTGAACAACGTGGATGTGGTAAATGATGCTGCCTGACCCGCTGAGTTACTCCAGCATTTTGTGATACCTGGTAAATGAACGAGATCAGTCAGAGAGAGGGCAGGGAGGACGCAATGACGAGGATACAAAACAAACACGCGGGTGAAAGCTGGAGCTTCGTGGATTAATAACAGGAATTGCACACAAACACACACACAAATGCACACACAAATACACACACGCACACACAAATGCACACACAAATACACACAAATGCACAAACAAATACACACAAATGCACACATAAATACACACAAATGCACACACACAAATGCACACACAAATACACACACACACACAAATGCACACATAAATACACACAAATGCACACGCACACACAAATACACACACAAATGCACACACACACACAAATGCACACACAAATACACACACAAATACACACACACACAAATGCACACACACAAATACACACACACAAATACACACACAAATACACACACACACAAATACACACACAAATGCACACACACACACAAATGCACACATAAATACACACAAATGCACACACACACAAATGTACACACACAAATGCACACACACAAATACACACACACAAATACACACACAAATACACACACACACACAAATACACACACAAATGCACACACACACACAAATGCACACATAAATACACACAAATGCACACACACACAAATGTACACACACAAATACACACACAAATACACACACACAAATACACACACAAATACACACACACAAATACACACACAAATACACACACAAATACACACACAAATACACACACAAATACACACACAAATACACACACACAAATACACACACAAATACACACACAAATACACACACAAATACACACACACAAATACACACACAAATACACACACAAATACACACACACAAATACACACACACAAATACACACACAAATACACACACACACAAATATACACACAAATACACACACACACAAATACACACACACACAAATACACACACACACTATACCCAGGCAGGCTTTTAAAATCCGTGGCAAGGGGAAGTATTTAATGGGAACATTGCAAGGAGAGATTGCCTGGGCGGTTGTGTTCAGCATATGATAATTTGCTGCAGAGTGGGGAGGTGAGACTGACCCGGAAGGGGAGTGGGAGTGGGTGTGGGAAGCGACATGTTGCAGGAGCTGCAACTCGCAGCGTTTTGTTCAGATCTCAGCTCAGCCTTTTATTGCTCATCGTCCCAGCAGTAACAAGATAAACCATTCGCCTCCACAATGCTGGGTCGCAAAGTGACACTGGCGACTTGTGCTCTGAACCAGTGGGCTTTAGACTTTGAGGGGAACCTTCAAAGAATTTTGAAAAGTAAGTTTTCATGGAAAAAAAAGTCTTGATAACATTGTATCCACTCTCTCGACCAGTGTATCGTTTCAATCGGAAACATTTTTTAAACATAATTCGTATTAATACATTTATTGATTGCCCCCCTCCCTCAGTTTAGTTTTGGACTATAATTTTATATTACTATTATTTTATATTATAATAAATGAGATTTTAAAATATATATATATATTTAAATCAAACCCGTGTACAGAATCATAAGAGGAATAGATTGGGTAGATAGATGCACAGGGTCTCTTGCCCAAAGTAGGTGAATGGAGGACCAGAGGACATAGTTTTAAGGTGAAGGGAAAAAGATTTAATGAGGGGTAACTTTATCACACAAAGGGTGGTGGGTGTATGGAACAAGCTGCCAGAGGAGGTAGTTGAGTCTGGGACTATCTCAACATTTAAGAAGGATTTAGACAGGCACATGGATAGGACAGGTTTAGAGGGATATGGGCCAAATGCAGGCTGGTTGGACTAGTATAGTTGGGGCATGTTGGGCCAAAGGGCCTGTTTCCACACTGTACGGGGGCCGTTTCGGGTCGAGACCCTTCTTCAGACCCAGAGTCAGGGGAAAGGGAAACGAGAGATCTCATGGGATATTGGAAAAATTCAGATGAGCTCCTTTGTATTTAAAGCAGAAAAAAAAGTGAATGTAGCTTAACTCTGTTGTTTGATAATATAATCTTGTTCAGGAGGTTGGGCTGTATGTGTGTGTGTGATGGAGATTCTACAGGCATTTGATCAGAAATAAGACATTGGAAAAGAAAGATAAGATATCCCGGTTGCCAAACACTTTTAACTCCCCCTCCCATCCTTTATATATTACTCTATAAATGAATCTGGTTACTTGTGAACGAACACCTGGCTGGATTCTGAAATGTACAATTTATTTGCTTAAAATAAGGTTGCTTCATTGTATAGAAACTACACTGGGACATATCGGTGTTCTTTGTATCATTTTCAGTACACAGAATTTTGAAAAGTAAGTTTTAATGAAAAGTCTCGATAACATTATAAATAACCACTTTGTGCCTGCTTATCATTTCAATCGGAAACATTTTGAACAAAATACTCATAAATCCATTTATTGATTTTTCTCCAGTTTAGTTTTGGATTATAGTTATTTCAGGATATTCATGAACTCACAATTCCCTTCCCTTACTGGATTCTCAAATTTACAATTTATGTTTCTAATAGTGAAACACAGTGTGAAAACAGGCCTTTCGGCCCAACTTGCCCAAACTGACCATCATACCCCATCGACATTGATCCCACTTGTCCGCGTTTGGCCTATATCCCTCTAAACCTATCCTATCCATGTACTGGTCCAGGGTACATTCCTAACCGGTCTAAAGAAGGGTCTCGACCTGAAAAGTCACTCATTCTTTCTCTCCAGAGATGCTGCCTGTCCCGCTGAGTTACTCCAGCTTTTTGTGTGCATCTTTGGTTTAAACCAGCATCTACAGTTCTTTCCTACATATGCACTGGTCTAAATGTTTCTCAAAAGTTGTGATGGTATCTGCCTCAACTACTTCCTCTGGCAGCTCGTTCCAAACACCCACCACCCTTTGTGTAAAAACAAAATTGCCCCTCGGGTTCCTATTAAATCTTTTCCCCCCTCAACGTAAACCTATGTCCTCTGGTTCTCGATTTCCCCTACTCTGTGTAAGCGACTGTACATTTACCTGATCTATTCCTCTCATGAATTTGTACACCTCTATAAGATCACCCCTCATCCTCCTGCACTCCAAGGAATAAAGTCCTAGCCTGCTCGACCTCTCCCTGTAGCTCAGGCCTTTGAGTCCCGGCAACATGCTCCTAAATCCTTTCTGCGCCCTTGTTAGCTCGACAACATTTTCAGAAACAGTGTGTTCCAGAAATCAATATTCATACTGCTGGATTCTAAACTGCCCAAGTGAAATATGAGGTGCTGTTCCTCCAATTTGCGTGTGGCCTCACTGACAGTGGAGGAGGCCCAGGACAGAAAGGATGGGAGGGGGAGTTAAAAGTGTTTGGCAACCGGGACATCTTAACTTTCTTTTCAAATGTCTTATTTCTGATCAAATGCCTGTAGAATCTCCATCTTACACACACATACACACACAACCTCACACACACACAATCTCACACACACACACACACACACACACACACAACCACACACACACACACACAATCTCACACACACACACACAATCTCACACAATCTCACACACACACACAATCACACACACACACAACTTCACACACACACAACCTCACACACACACTATCTCACACACACACACACACACACACACACACACACACACACACACACACACACACACACACACACACACACACACACACACACACACACACACACACACACACACAATCTCACACAAACACAATCTCTCACACACACACACACACAGCCCAACCTCCTGAACAAGATTATATTAGCAAACAACAGAGTTAAGCTACATACATTCTTTTTTTTTTCTGCTTTAAATACAAAGGAGCACATCTGAATTTTTCCATATCCCATGAGATCCCTCTTTTCCCTTTCCCCTGACTCTCGGTCTGAAGAAGGGTCTCGACCCGAAATGGCACCTATTCCTTTTCTCCAGAGATGCTGCCTGACCTGCTGAGTTACTCCTCGGATTTTGTGTATTTCCCATTGTCTCTAATGTTTCTGTTTTCTGTGATTATGGAAAAGTGAATGCACAGTCCACGGTCTGGAGGTAAAGCCAGACTTTGCCTTGGTTTATCTTGAGTGGACTAATCATTTGATTGTAATTGTTTTTTAATCACAAATGTCTCCTACATCATAGCTTTCAATAACATATCCATGTTTTGTGCTTGTCAACATTTAAGAACTGCTATGTTTTCATTTTTCAATAAAATACTTTCATTTTAAAAACACACAGGCATTGAGATAGCGAAGTCAAAAGGGGCAAGATACAGACTTGGACCTGAACTTGAAATCTGGTAGGTAAAGATGGAGTGAAGGGAACTACACGGCTTCTCGACTACAACAGGGCATTGAAAAACGCTCTAGACACAAAGTGCTGGAGTAACTCAGCGGGTCAGGCAGCATCTCTGGAGAACATGGATAGGTGACGTTTCACAGAGTGTTGAAGTAACTCAGCGGGTCAGGCAGCATCTCTGGAGAACATGGCTAGGTGACGTTTCGGGTACCTGAAAATGAGTTCTTCATTATTAGCACAGACATGCTGAGCTGAGGGTCTAATTCCATGCTGAATGATATGATTCTAACCTTCTTATTAAGCACGGGTGTCAAAGGTTACAGAGAGACAGCAGGAGAATGGGGTTGAGAGGGAAAGATAGATCAGCCATGATCAAATGGCTGAGTAGTCTCGATGGGCCGAATGGCATAATTCTGCTCCTATCACTTATGAACCTATAAAAAAGCTTTTGCAAGTTGCCCTTTGATTGGTCTTCATGATGATAATGATATGTACTTTATTGTCCAGTGAAATTCTTTCTTTTGCAAATCCGGTATGGATGAGTTTATCTATATTGGTCATAAACACAATCGTATATAGATACACAAGTGCAATGATTGTCATGTAATATAGTAGACTTCACCGAGGCAGTACGCATACAGTTGCCTTGTTTCTGACGCCAATAAAGTTTCGAAGTTCTTACGAGTGCAGGCTTACCTTGGCCTTAAAGGCCCGTTGTCATGGCGACACTGATCCGCTCTGCCGCCATCTTAAAATCGGTCCTTTATCCAGCGTCCGCTGCAGTCACTGACATCGCTGAAAATATTGTGAGAATCCCTCACAAGGACAGCTTTCAAAACATTGATTCCTTGGAGCAGCATTAGACACAAAATGCTGGGGTAACTCAAGCGGGTCAGGCAGCATCTCTGCAGAAAAGGAATAGGTGACGTTTCGGGTCGAGGCCTTTTTTTCAGACTGAGAGTCAGGGAAGAGGGAAACGAGAGGTATGAAAAGGAACATAGAACAAATGAATGAAAGATATGCATAAGGACAAATTAAAGGGAACCAAGCGGCACGGTGGCGCAGCCGTAGAGTTGCTGCCTCACAGTGCCAGAGACCTGGGTTCTAGCCCGACTACGGGTGCTGTCTGTACGTGCAGGTTTGTAGGTTAATCGGCTTGGTATAATGTAAAATTGTCCCTAGTGTCTGTAGGTACGGTCTGTAGTGTTAGTGTGCGGGGATCGCTGGTCGGCGCGGACCCGGTGGGCCGAAGGGCCTGTTTCCGCGCTGTATCTCTAAAACTAAAATAATGATCAGGGAAAGGTGTAGCCCGCAAATTGATGGGCTTATTGAATGGTCTTATGTTGGCATCTGTTTCATCAGACATAAAAATATTTTTTTTCCCATGAGTGGTAGTTCTACTCAATAACCAAAGTCTGCAGTCTCTTTTTTTGCCCTGGTTTATTTTCACCCACATGTTTAGACGTTAATGTTGTATCCTTATTGTTTTGATGTGGTTATGCTTTATTCTTAATTGTTAACTGTAGGTTTGTGTTGTCATTTGTGAGCGGAGCACCAAGGCACATTCCTTGTATATGCACATACTTGGCCAATAAACTTATTCATTCTCCGTCCTCTTCTTTCAGTGGATATGGCTGTGCCGATCACTACCTGGAATCTGACACTGTGCTGCACGCCTTCCAAATGCTGGCAGAACTCTTGGCCTCTCCAACTACTGAAGACATCATTTGTGATGTAGGCATGTGAGTGGATGAAATGCAGAAACGTAAATGTTATTCTAAACTAAGCATGTAATTTTACACATGAGAGTTTCGATGCTTGAAATAGTAACCTGGGCCACACATGCAATGTTGTGTAGGAAAATAACTGCAGATGCTGGTTTAAATCGAGGAATGTTGATGAGGAATGATATTCACTCCCTTGCAAGGGGTGACATAGAATCAGGAGATGTAGAATCAGTATGGGGTAGAAATGAGGAATTGTAAGGGTAAAAAGACCCTAATGAGAGTTATCCACAGGCCCCCAAACAGTAGCCTCGACATAGGGTGCAAGTTGAATGAGGAGCTAAAATTGGCATGTCGCAAAAGTAATGCTACGGTGGTTATGGGAGATTTCAACATGCAGGTAGACTGGGAAAATCAGGTTGGTAATGGACCCCAGGAAAGAGTTTGTGGAGTGTCTCCGAGATGGATTCTTAGAACAGCTTGTACTGGAGCCTACTACGGAGAAGGCAATTCTGGATTTAGTGTTGTGTAATGAACCTGATCTGATAAGGGGACTCGAGGTAAAAGAGCCATTAGGATGCAGTGATCACAATATGATAAGTTTTACTCTACAAATTGAGAGGGAGAAGGGAAAATCGGAAGTGTCAGTATTACAGTATAGCAAAGGGGATTACAGAGGCATGAGGCAGGAGCTGGCCAGAATTGACTGGAAGGAGGCCCTCGCAGGGAAGACGGTGGAACAGCAATGGCAGGTATTCCTGGGAATAATGCAGAAGTTGCAGGATCAATTTATCCCAAAGAGGAGGAAAGATTCCAAGGGGAGTAAGAGACACCCGTGGCTGACAAGGGAAGTCAAGGACAGCATAAAAATAAAAGAGCAGAAGTACAACAAAGCAAAGAAGAGTGGGAAGCCAGAGGATTGGGACTCTTTTAAAGAGCAACAGAAGATAACTAAGAAGGCAATACGGGGAGAAAAGATGAGGTACGAGGGTAAACTAGCCAATAATATAAAGGAGGATAGCAAAAGCTTTTTTAGGTATGTAAAGAGGAAAAAAATAGTCAAGGCAAATGTGGGTCCCTTGAAGACAGAAACGGGGGAATTTATTATGGGAAACAAGGAAATGGCAGACGAGTTGAACCAGTACTTTGGATCTGTCTTCACTAAGGAAGATACAAGTAATCTCCCAGATGTTCTAGTGGGCAGAGATCCTAGGGTGACGGAGGAACTGAAGGAAATCCACATTAGGCAGGAAATGGTGTTGGGTAGACTGATGGGACTGAAGGCTGATAAATCCCTAGGGCCTGATGGTCTGCATCCCAGAGTACTTAAGGAGGTGGCGCTAGAAATTGTGGGTGCATTGGTGATCATTTTCCAATGTTCTATAGATTCAGGATCAGTTCCTGTGGATTGGAGGGTAGCTAATGTTGTCCCACTTTTTATGAAAGGAGGGAGAGAGAAAACGGGAAATTATAGACCAGTTAGTCTGACATCAGTGGTGGGGAAGATGCTGGAGTCAATTATAAAAGACGAAATTGCTTGACTAATCTTCTGGAATTCTTTGAGGATGTAACCAGGAAAATTGACAGGGGAGAGCCGGTGGATGTGGTGTACCTTGACTTTCAGAAAGCCTTTGACAAGGTTCCACATAGGAGATTAGTGGGCAGAATTAGAGCACATGGTATTGGAGGTAGGGTACTGACATGGATAGAAAATTGGTTGACGGACAGAATGCAAAGAGTGGGGATAAATGGGTCCCTTTCGGAATGGCAGGCAGTAACTAGTGGGGTACCGCAAGGCTCGTTGCTGGGACCGCAGCTATTTACAATATACATTAATGACTTGGATGAATAATAATAATAATAATGCATTACATTTATATAGCGCTTTTCAAACACTCAAAGACGCTTTACAGGGATTTCTAGAACATAGAGAAGAAAATAAATAGATAAATAAGTAAACAAACAGAAAAAGGAGACAGAGGGTGAGGTGACCTTCAGTGGTTGAAGGCAGTGCTGAACAGGTGAGACTTCAGTGATGTTTTGAATGTGGTGAGTGAGGAGGAGTCTCTGACGGTTTGAGGTAGTGAGTTCCAGAGGGTGGGAGCAGAGATGGAGAAAGCCCTGTCCCCCCAGGATCTGAGTTTGGTCCGGATGGGGGGGACAGGAGGTTGGCAGCAGCAGAGCGGAGGGTGCAGGTGGGAGTGTGTCTGTGGAGGAGGTCAGTCAGGTAGGATGGGGCCAGGTTATGGAGGGCTTTGTAGGTCATGAGGAGGATTTTGTACTGGATTCTCTGGGGGATGGGGAGCCAGTGGAGCTTGTAAAGGACGGGGGTGATATGGTCACGGATCGGGGAGGGATCATGAAGGGATTAAAAGTACCATTAGCAAATTTGCAGATGATACAAAGCTGGGTGGTAGTGTGAACTGTGAGGAAGATGCTATGAGGTTGCAGGGTGACTTGGACAGGTTGTGTGAGTGGGCGGATGCATGGCAGATGCAGTTTAATGTGGATAAGTGTGAGGTTATCCACTTTGGTGGTAAGAATAGGAAGGCAGAGTATTATCTGAATGGTGTCAAGTTAGGAACAGGGGACGTACAACGAGATCTGGTGTCTTAGTGCATCAGTCACTGAAAGGAAGCATGTAGGTACAGCAGGCAGTGAAGAAAGCCAATGGAATGTTGGCCTTCATAACAAGAGGAGTTGAGTATAGGAGCAAAGAGGTCCTTCTGCAGTTGTACAGGCCCCTAGTGAGACCGCACCTGGAGTACTGTGTGCAGTTTTGGTCTCCAAATTTGAGGAAGGATATTTTTGCTATGGAGGGCGTGCAGCGTAGGTTTACTAGGTTAATTCCCGGAATGGCGGGACTATCATATGTTGAAAGACTGGAGCGACTAGGCTTGTATACACTGGAATTTAGAAGGATGAGAGGAGATCTTATCGAAACATATAAGATTATTAAGGGGTTGGACACGTTAAAGGCAGAAAACATGTTCCCAATGTTGGGGGAGTCTAGAACAAGGGGCCACAGTTTAAGAATAAGGGGTAGGCCATTTAGAACTGAGATGAGGAAAAACTTTTTCAGTCGGAGAGTTGTGAATCTGTGGAATTCTCTGCCTCAGAAGGTAGTGGAGGCCAATTCTCTGAATGCATTCAAGAGAGAGCTAGATAGAGCACTTAAGGATAGCGGAGTCAGGGGGTATGGGGAGAAGGCAGGAACGGGGTACTGATTGAGAATGGTCAGCCATGATCACATTGAATGGCGGTGCTGGCTCGAAGGGGCGAATGGCCTCCTCCTGCACCTATTGTCTCTTGTCTATTGTAGACACAAAATGCTGGAGTAACTCAGTGGGTCAGGCAGCACCTCAGGAGAGAAGGAATGGGTGACGTTAGTTTAGTTCAGGGAAGAAGGGTCTCGACCCGAACCGTCACCCATTCCTTCTCTCCTGAGATGCTGCCTGACCCGCTGAGTTACTCCAGCATTTTGTGTGTGCACATTCAATGTTATTCTATTGCGGATATTATTTCACAATTATGTTAAAGCATGTATGGAAATAAATCAAATGGTATTTTTAAATAAGTAAATTGGATTCACTGCGACTGAAGACACAGAGTGCTGGATTAGCTCAGGCAGCATCTCAGATGAAGACAAAAAGTACAAACAAGGAACTGCAGATGCTGGTTTATACCAAAGACAGACACAAAGTGTTGGAGTAACTGAAGCATCTCTGGAGAAAAAGGATGGGTGACGTTTTGGGTCGGGACAGTCTGAAGATGCCTCACCCATCCTTTTTCGTCAGAGATGCTGCCTGACCCACCTGAGTTAATCTGAGCTGTATCTCTAAAGTCTAAAGAATGAAATCTGAAAATCCTGATAGGAGTCAGTTTCTGTTCGAGAGAGGTGAACAGAGTTGGCATTTTTTTAAACTGGCAATCTTTTGTTCTAACTTTCAGACAGTCCAATAGTTTCCTGGCCAGCATTTCCGATCCAAGATCTTATTTTCAGATTTATTTGATTTTTAATGGTGCATTTTGTACTCCTTGTCGCTGGGCGCTAATGCTTTAAACCTGAGAGGTCCAGCGTGGAAACAGTCCCTACGGCCCACCGAGTCCGTCCCACTAGTGATCACCCCGTACACTAGGAGTGTCCTACTCGCTAGTAATGTACAATTTTAACAAAGCCAATGACCTACAAATCTATACGTCCTTGGAGTGTGGACTGGAGGAAACTGGAGCAACCGAAGAAAACCCACGTGGCCACGGGGAGAACGTACAAACTCCACACAGACAGCGCCCGTCGTCGGGATCAAACCTGGCTCTCTGGTGCTGAAAGGCAGCAACTCTACCGCTGTGCCACTGTGCCGCCCATTAATTTAGCCACATTACTGCCATCCCTACTGCTAAGAGATTAAAAAAACAATTTGTTAAAAAGATTGGTTGAATAAGATAAGGTTCGTGAGTCATTGGTTGAAGCTCTCCATCTTTTTCTTGCACTGCAGGCCAGTCATGCACAGAGGTTCCCTCTACAACTGCAGGGTGATCTTTCTCAACAGGTAAGTTGGAACTTTACTGCTTTGGTTTGTGTTAGATGTTCTCATGGTTTTGGTGAACGTTGTCCAGGTCCACCACTGATTTTTCCGGCCGTTGATGGTCCGGCGCCTCCTTTAATCCGGACAAAATTACGAGAGCATTGCGTGTGGTGCGCGCGCTCTTTTGAGACGTGTGCCTCCATCGTGAAAGAGTTCATTGTTGACTTCTTTGATCATTGTTAGTTCTTCATTTGGGTTTCTAGCAGTGCCTGGTGCTTTAGAGACACGGGAGGGGTATAATTAGTGGGTCAGAGGTGTATTGTTGAATTATTATTACGTGACCTCTGTGTAAAATGGATAATCCGGCCAATCTCTGGAACCAAGGGTGCCGGAAAAACGATGGTGTACCTGTACAACCTTTTTATCTTTATCATTCTCTGCACCCTTTCAAGCTTGACAACATCTTCCCTTTCACATCGTGCCCAAAACTGAACATAATATTCTAAGTGTGTGTACCCGACCTATTCCTCTCATGATTTTGTACACCTCTATAAGATCACCCCTCATCCTCCCACGCTGCAAGGAATAGAGTCCCAGCCTTCTCAACCTCTCCCTTTAGTTCAGTCCCTCCAGTCCTGGCAACATCCTGGTCAATAGACAATGGACAATAGGTGCAGGGGTATCTGCTCCGAGCCCTTTCAAGCGTGACAACATCTTTCCAATAACATGGTGAAAGAAATAGTCTACTAAATGTGGCCTGACTAACATCTCAAAATGGAATGATATTATCCAAACTCTTTGTACTTTAGAAACGCACTTTATATCGGAGAGTGGGTTCTGATTCAGGACAATAGACAATAGACAATAGGTGGTGCAGTTAATAATGAAGTCGATTTTCAAAGTCTACAGAGAGACTTGGGCCTTTTGGAAGGGTGGGCTGAAAGATGGCAGATGGAGTTTAATGCTGATAAGTGTGAGGTGCTGCATTTTGGTAGGACAAATCAAAATAGGACGTACAGGGTAAATGGTAGGGAATTGAGGAATGCAGTGGAACAGAGGGATCTGGGAATAACTGTGCATTGTTCCCTGAAGGTGGAATCTCATGTGGATAGGGTGGTAAAGAAGGCGTTTGGTATGCTTCATAAATCAGAGCATCGAATATAGAAGTTGGGATGTAATGTTGAAATTGTACAGGGCATTGGTGAGGCCGAATCTGGAGTATGGTGTGCAGTTCTGGTCGCCAAATTATAGGAAGGATGTCGACAAAATGGAGAGGGTACAGAGGAGATTTACTAGAATGTTGCCTGGGTTTCAGCATTTAAGCTACAGAGAGAGGTTGAACAGGTTGGGTCTTTATTCTTTGGAGCGTAGAAGGTTGAGGGGGGACTTGATAGAGGTTTTAAAATTTTTAAGAGGGACGGACAGAGTTGACGTGGGTAGGCTTTTCCCTTTGAGAGTGGGGAAGATTCCAACAAGGGGACATAACTTCAGAATTAAGGGACAAAAGTTTAGGGGTAACAAGAGGGGTAACCTCTTTACTCAGAGAGTGGTGGCTGTGTGGAATGAGCTTCCGGTGGAAGTGGTGGAGGCAGGCTCGATTTTATTATTTAAGAGTAAATTGGATAGGTATATGGATGGGAGGGGATTGGAGGGTTATGGTCTGAGTGCAGGTAGATGAGACTAGGTCAGAGAAAGTGGTCGGTGTGGACTGGTAGGGCCGAACGGGCCTGTTTCCGTGCTGTAATTGTTATATGGTTATAGACAATAGGTGCAGGAGAAGGCCATTCGGCCCTTCGAGCCAGCACCGCCATTCAATGTGATCATGGCTGATCATTCTAAATCAGTACCCCATTACTGCCTTCTCCCCATACCCCCTGACTCCGCTATCCTTAAGAGCTCTATCTAGCTCTCTCTTGAATGCATTCAGAGAATTGGCCTCCACTGCCTTCTGAGGCAGAGAATTCCACAAATTCACAACTCTCTGACTGAAAAAGTTTTTCCTCATCTCAGTTCTAAATGGCCTACCCCTTATTCTTAAACTGTGGCCCCTTGTTCTGGACTTCCCCAACATTGGGAACATGTTTCCTGCCTCTAACGTGTCCAACCCCTTAATAATCTTATACGCTTCGATAAGATCCTTCTAAATTCCAGTGTATACAAGCCTAGTCACTCCAGTCTTTCAACATATGACAGTCCCGCCAAAGCACTGTTGGTGGCATGAAGTTGTCTATAATGGGTCCCATCGGAATTGGAGGCCATTTTGTTGTCCTCTGAAGTTGTATTCTGAACTTCTGAAGGCCAGCCCAGTAGTGCACGCCATTTCAAAATGTACTCTGCCAGGTTTTTGCCGCATTTTCAAAGTCCCAGCTGCAGGTGGCCACACAGTCCCATTGTAGCCGTCGCCTCCATTGGATCATCCCACCAACCATCGTCCCTCTCCTTGCCAGGCCACCCTCAGCCTCCAGGTTTGGGCATCACTGGTCTATTGTCCGGATTGTTTTTACTGATTTTTATTTTAGTTTAGTTTAGAGATACAGCGTGGTAACGGGCCCTTCGGCCCTCTGTGTCCGCACCGACAAGCAATCCACACACACACACACACACACACACACACATCCACACACATCCACACACACACACACACACACACACACACACACACACACACACACACACACACACACACACACACACACACACACACACACACACACACACGACAATTTTACATTTATACCAAGCCGATTAACCTACAAACCTGTACCTCTTTGGAGCGTGGGTGGAAACCGAAGATCTCGGAGAAAACCCACGCAGTCACGGGGAGAACGTACCAACTCCGTTTTAGACAGCATCCCGTGGTCGGGATTGAACCTGGGTCTCTGGCGAGGCGAGGCAACATCGCTATCGCTGTGCCACTTGATGTGTTTGTGTTTTTTTTCAATCGTAAAGAAGATGAATAATAATTCTGTTGCTGTTAATGTTATAGGAAAATTTTGTTAATAAGACCAAAGATGATGATGGCTAACACAGGCAACTACAGGGAATTACGTTGGTTTCGCCCTTGGAACAAACAAAGGTAAGGCCAAATGCTCCTTGCATCTGAACTGACATTAGGACCCAACTGTTATGTTGCTCTTCCTGAAACTAGATCTGAACTGTTGTGCAGGAGTCATGAGCTCAGCCACTTTAAGGTGAGGGGGAAAGATTGAGTGGTGAAGGAACCTGAGGGGAAACTTCTTTACACAAAGAGTGGTGGGTGTATGGAACAAGCTGCCTGTGGAAGTAGTTGAGGCAGGGACTCTCGCCCGTTTAAGAGGCATTTGGATAGGTGCATGGATAGGATAGATCGAGAGGGAACAAGACCAAACACAGGCAGGTGGGACTGGTGTAGATGGGGCATGTTGGTCAGTGTGGGCAAGTTGGGCCGAAGGGCCTGTTTCTGTGCCGTATGACTATGACTCTAAGATACTCCCTGCACACCAGGGTTAGTGTTAGAATTTACAGAGGGCCAATCAACCTTAAAACCTACACGTCTTTGGGATGTGGGAGGAGACCGGAGCACCCAAAAGAAACCCACACAGTCCCAGGGAGAACATGCAAATTGCACACAGACAGCACCAAAGGTCAGGTTACCCGCTGCGCCACCGTGCTGCCCTAAGCTTTAGCTTTGTGAAGCTGAGAATGGGCAATGAGCTGAGGCAATGGCTAAAAAAGGATCAGAGACGAGCTAATCTTATGTGAATTAGACGCTGTGTTGTTTAGGTTGTTATTGTCACATAACCGAGGTACAGTGAAAAGCATTTTTGCTGGCTGCTCTCCCGTCATACATGATCCCGACTATACATGATTACAATTAGGCTGCCACCAGTGTACAGATACAGGATAAAGAAGGATGAGAGGGGATCTTATCGAAACGTATAAGATTATTAAGGGGTTGGACACGTTAGAGGCAGGAAACATGTTCCCAATGTTGGGGGAGTCCAGAACAAGGGGCCACAGTTTAAGAATAAGGGGTAGGCCATTTAGAACTGAGACGAGGAAAAACTTTTTCAGTCAGAGAGTTGTGAATCTGTGGAATTCTCTGCCTCAGAAGGCAGTGGAGGCCAATTCTCTGAAGGCATTCAAGAGAGAGCTAGATAGAGCTCTTAAGGATAGCGGAGTCAGGGGGTATGGGGAGAAGGCAGGAACGGGGTACTGATTGTGAATGATCAGCCATGATCACATTGAATGGCGGTGCTGGCTCGAAGGGCCGAATGTCCTCCTCCTGCACCTATTGTCTATAAAGGGGTATAACATTAGTGCAAGTCCAGTAAAATCCGATTAAAGATAGTCCGAGGGTCTCCAGTGAGGTAGATGGGAGGTCAGGACCGCTCTCTAATTGGTGAGAGGGTACTTTAATTGCCTGATAACAGCTGGGAAGAAACTGTTCCTGAAACAGGGGAGGTTTAAAGCCCGGTGGGAGTGGGGAGAAGAGGGAGAGAGTGGGGTGCAACCCGTCCATGAATATGTTGGTGGGCTTTGCCGAGGCAGCGGGAGGTGTAGATGGCGGGAATGGAAGGGAGGTTGGTTTGCGCGATGGACCGGGCTGCGTCCACAACTCTGCAATCTCTCGCGGTCTTGGGTGGAGACCGCCCCGTGTGTATCGGACTCCATGGTGTTGGACTTGGATTGGTACAAAATGTCAACCAGGTTCGATGAGTTTGGTTTATTTACTTATTTTGTCTCGTTTATTGTCACGTGTAACGAGGTAGAGTGAAAAGCTTGTGTTGCGTGCTAACCTGTCAGCAGAAAGACAATACATGATTACAATCAAGCCGTTCACGGGTGTACAGATACATGGTAAAGGGAATAATGTTGAGTGCAAGATAAAGCCAGTAAAGTCCGACCAAAGATAGTCCGAGTGTCTCCAAAGAGGTAGGTAGTATTTCAGGACTGATCTCAAATTGTTGGGTGAGATAAGAAACATCGACTTCTCCAACTTTAGATAGTTCCTCTGTCCCTCTCTTCCTCTCCCCCTTCCCAGATCTCCCTCTATCTTCCTGTCTCCACCTATATCCTTCCTTTGTCCCGCCCCCCTGACATCAGTCTGAAGAAGGGTCTCGACCCGAAACGTCACCCATTCCTTCTGTCCTGAGATGCTGCCTGACCTGCTGAGTTACTCCGGCATTTTGTGATCAAATTGTTGGGTGGTTAGCAGTGGCTGGGTTAAGTTTGAATTAACTTTTAACTTTTAATATCCAAGCAAACTTATGAGTTAAACTTCTCTGCATCATCGCAGTGATCAATGCATCAATATGTGGATGGTGTTGGATGTGAACACTGTGCTCATTGTGTGATAAAATTATCAACAATAATGCATAATTTACCAATTATGATGTGGGGGCAGGAACAGCTCGAAACTTTATCATGTTTATTTAAGTGTGTGATGTTTTATCAGTTTGAACAAATCGAGAATAGTGTTTTGATAATGCCCTTGCAATCACTCCTCCTTTGTCACCTGATCTTTTGCATGTTTGTATTACGCTTAAATGAAAAGCAATGTTGGAACAACGACCGTAAAAATACTTGTCAGGAACATTACATATTGGAGCCAAAATGTCAAAGTTCTGAATTGACCTTTCCAAAAAGAAAAGCAATGGTAAAAAGCAGATAAGAAAATGTGAATAGAGGGAGATAGGGCATGGCAACAGGCCCTTCGGCCCACTGAGTCCATGCCGACCATCGATCACCCGTTCACACTAGTTATTTAGCACACTAGGGGCAATTTACAGAGGGCTAATTAACCTTCAGACCCGAGCTTCTCTGGGATGTGGGAGGAAACCGGAGCACCTGGAGGAAACACACGTCGTCGCAGGGAGAACGTACAAACTCCACACGGACAGCACCCGAGGTCAGAATCGGACCCGGGTCTCTGTTTCAGTTTAGTTTATTGTCACGTGTACCGAGTTACAGTGAAAGGCTTTTGTTACGTGCTAACCAGTCAGCAGGGAGACAATGCATGATCACAATCGTTAACAAAATAATGTTGAACGACTGGAGCGACTAGGCTTGTATACACTGGAATTTAGAGGGATGAGAGGGAATCTTATCGAAACATGTAAGATTATTAAGGGGTTAGACACGTTAGAGGCAGGAAACATGTTCCCAATGTTGGGGGAGTCCAGAACCAGGGGCCACAGTTTAAGAATAAGGGGTAGGCCATTTAGAATGGAAATGAGGAAAAACCTTTTCAGTCAGAGAGTTGTAAATCTGTGGAATTCTCTGCCTCAGAAGGCAGTGGAGGCCAATTCTCTGAATGCATTCAAGAGAGAGCTAGATAGAGCTCTTAAGGATAGCGGAGTCAGGAGTTATGGGGAGAAGGCAGGAACGGGGTACTGATTGAGAATGATCAGCCATGATCACATTGAATGGTGGTGCTGGCTCGAAGGGCCGAATGGCCTACTCCTGCACCTATTGTCTATTGGCTATAATGTTTAGTGCAAGGTAAAGCCAGCAGCTATACCACTGCGCTGCCCTTTGGACAGAATAAACCTTGGACAGGGTCCATCAGCTTAAAGGGCATTGTGTTGGCCTCACAAAAGTAATCTGGATTGACATAATTGGAGCAGTACCACTGGAATAATTCAATTTGCAATGTTTAAAAGCTTCTGTATAATGAAGCATTTCTGTGCAAATAATTTTAGTGATCATTCTTTTATTATTCATAGGGAAATAGAGGAGCATTACCTACCAGAAATAATCCAGTCGGTGACAGGACAGGTGAGCTGAACCGGGGCACTACATTTTTTTTGGGGGGGAGGAATATTGTCATAGAATTGATTTTAGAATGGGTGATACCCACATCCCACAATCTGAGCAGTCTTGAACTATTATTTCCCTCATTGAACTAAACTGAACGATAAAATGTCAGACAGAATCCAGGCGTCAACCAAACTCATCCCACCGCAACCAGAGAGCAGCGCTGAACTACTATCTACCTCTTTGGTGACCCTTGCACTATCCTTGATTGGACTTTGCTGGCTTTACCTTGCACTAAACATTGTTCTCTTATCATGTATCTATACACTGTAAACGGCTCGATTGTAATCGTGTATTGTCTTTCTGCTGACTGCACGCAGCACGCAACAGAAGCCTTTCGCTGCACATGACAATAAACTGAACTGGAAGGAACTGAAATGAGTTAATAAAATAAAGGGTTTAGGGTTAGGCAAACGCAGGCTCGGCGATCGCTTCGCTCAACACCTGCGCTCGGTCCGCGTTGACCAAACTGATCTCCCGATGGCCGAGCACTTCAATTCCCCCTCCCATTCCCAGTCTGACCTTTCTGTCATGGGCCTCCTCCAGTGCCATAGTGAGGCCCACCGGAAATTGGAGGAACAGCACCTCATATTTCGCCTGGGCAGTTTGCAGCCCAGTGGTATGAACATCGACTTCTCCAACTTTAGATAGTTCCTCTGTCCCTCCCTTCCCCTCCTCCTTCCCAGTTCTCCCTCTATCTTCCTGTCTCTACCTATATCCTTCCTTTGTCCCGACCCCCTGACATCAGTCTGAAGAAGGGTCTCGACCTGAAACGTCGCCCATTCCTTCTCTCCCGAGATGCTGCCTGACTTGCTGAGTTACTCCAGCATTTTGTGAATAAAATAAACCAATCTGTCAAGGTCCAGAAACAAAGTGGGAGCATTGGTGGAGGTTTTTACGTTCCAAAATGGCTGTACTTCATTCTTGAGAATTTAGTGTACAGTCCGTTCCCCGACTTAAGTAATGGTTACCTTCTGTGAACCCTTGTGTAAGTCAGATTTTACAGAAGTTGGAATCACCATCCCCATCCCCATCCCCTGCCCAAAGTAACTCGCTGTGTTTGAAGAAAGGTCTCGACGTGAAATGTCACCCATCCATGTCCTCCAGTGATGCTGCCTGGCCCACTGAGTGACTCCAGCACTTTACAGAGTCGTAGAGTCATACAGTGTGGAAACAGACCCTTCGGCCGAACTTGCCCACACCGACCAACAAGCCCCATCTACGCTAGTCCTACCTGCCTGCGTTTGGCCCATATCCCTCTAAGCCTATCCAATGTTTATTAAACAGTGCTTCAACTTCCTCCTCCTGCAGCTCATTCCTTACACCCACCACCCTTTGTGTATAAAAAAAAATTCTCCCTCGGGTTCCTATTAAATCTTCTCCCCTCACCTTCAAACTGTGCCCTCTCGTTCTCAATTCCGCTCCTCTGGGGAAAATACACTGTGCAATCACTCTATCTATTCCTCTCACAATATTGTACATCTCTCTCAGATTACCTATCATCCTGCACTCCAAGGAATAAAGTCCTAGCCTATAGCCCAGGCACTTGAATCCTGGCAACATCCTTGTAAATCTGCAGCCTTTCCAGCTTGACAACATCATATGGTGACTACAACTGAACACAATACTCCAAAGATAGACACAAAATGCTGGAATAACTCAGCGGGACAGGCAGCATCTCTGGAGAGGTGTTTTGGGTCGAGACCCTTCTTCTTCAGACTTCAGACTCGACCCCAAATGTCACCCATTCCTTCTCACCAGAGATGCTGTCTTTTGTCTCTTATCTTCGGTGTAAACCAGCATCTGCAGTTCCTTCCTACACAATACTCTAAATGTGGCCTCTCTAATGTCTTGGCCAACTGTAACATGACCTCCCAACTTCTTTTTTTTTATTTTTATTTTTTATTTTTGAAAAGCATATGTACAAATCGAAATAAGAAAAAACACATTTGTTACAAAGTTCTTACATAGCTTCAATTTTTAAATTTTTGAAGAGAGAAAGTAAAAATAAAAATATAAAACTATAAACTTGGGGAGAGAGAGAGTAAGAGGGTTAAAAAAAAAAGAAAAAAGGATCTAACAATAAAAATTAACGGGAGTAGATCCGGGAGACAAAAACCACAGCTGTACATCCAACCCCCCACTCAAGTTTCAACTTTTTATTTAAATTTTTTTTTTAATTTTAGTCCTGTGCCAAGCCCATTTACTTTTCTAAAAATTCAATAAATGGAGACCATATTTTTAAAAATAACTCAGGTTTGTCGATTAAGGCAAACCTTATTTTTTCCAAATGCAGGGTCTCTGTCATTTCCATAGTCCACATTTTAATTGTGGGGGTTATTGGTTTTTTCCAAAATTTAAGTATTAGTTTTTTCGCAGTTATTAGACTGTAATCAAGAAAATGTACCTGACTTACTGTAAAATTTATAGTATGTTCTGATAATCCTAATATAATTAATTTTGGGTCCATATCTAATTTTTTATTAATAACTTTAGAAACTATTTTTAAAATCTCCAACCAGAAGTTTTGCATTTTTATACAAGTTACGAAAATATGAGTTAAATTAGCTTCTTGAAATTGACATTTATCACACATAGGAGAGATACTAGGAAAAATCCTATTTAATTTCGTCTTCGAATAATGTAATCTATGTATTATTTTAAATTGTATTAGGGAATGTCTAGTATTCAATGAACATTGATGTATATGTTGTAAACTTTCATCCCATATATCTTGCATTATAACTTGATTCAATTCGTCCTCCCATGCTCGTCTATAAGATTCTGATGACGGAATGTCAATGTCAAGGAGAATATTGTAAATAAAAGATATTAATTTATTTGAGTTATAATGTCGATTCAGGCATACATCAAGTATTTCTGGACCTCTAAACTTATATTCTTGCATGTGTGATTTTACATAATCTCTAAGTTGTAAATATCTAAAATAATTATTAACATGTAATCCGTACTTCTGCTGTAACTCCTGAAACGAAAGAAAAGTTCCCTTATGATAAAGATCTCCCACCCTTTTGATTCCATAACTTTTCCATTGAGCAAAGCCTCTATCTAAGACAGACGGTTTAAAAGAAGGATTATTCGCAATAGGAAGGAAAACAGATAATTTACTCAATTTTAACGTAAGCTTTAATTGTTTCCAGGTACGGATAACACTATGTATAATGGAATTACCTCCATATGTTTTTTTATTTAAATTTATTGGAGCTAAGAGGATCGCACCAATATCGAATGGTAAACAATCCTCTTTCTCCATCTTTAACCAATCCGGTTGTTGATCAGAATCATCCAACCAGCAGGTTATATTTTTAATATTAACCGCCCAATAATAAAATAAAAAGTTAGGTAAAGCAATTCCTCCATTAATTTTAGACTTACATAAGTGTCTTTTATTTATTCTATGAATCTTGTAGTCCCAAATAAAATTAGTAACAATTGAATCAATTTTTAAAAAAAACTTTTTTGGAAGGTAGATCGGAATTGCTTGAAATAAGTATAGTAGCTGTGGCAGAAAGATCATCTTTATAGCATTACTACGACCAACTAATGATATAGGAAGTGTTTTCCAAAATTGGATATTTCTGTGTAATTTAACAAGTAAAGGAGGAAAATTTGATTTAAATAAAGAAGTATATTTCCTAGTCACGTAAATTCCAAGATATTTAAACTTTTCATAGGCAATTTTGAAAGGAAATTGTTGAAGTATGGCCGGATTATGCTCCATTATTGGCATAATTTCACTTTTATACCAGTTAATTCTATAACCTGAAAATGAACCAAATTGAGTTATGAGATTTAATAAATTCGGAATGCTAATTTCTGGCTTTGTAATATATATTAATACATCATCCGCATATAAAGAAATTTTATTGGTTGTATGTTTAGTGTTGTAGCCATAAATATGTGAATTTGATCTAATACTCTCAGCAAGTGGTTCTATAATTAGGGCAAATAAAAGTGGTGATAGTGGACATCCTTGTCTACAACCCCTAGCTAAATGAAATTTAGATGACAGCATTTGATTAGTTAATATTCTAGCTGTTGGGGATGTATATAAAAGTTTCACCCATGCACAAAAATTTTCACCTAGTTGAAATTTTTCCATCACTGAGAAAAGATAAGGCCATTCTACTTGATCAAATGCTTTTTCAGCATCTAGCGAGATGATTGCTAAATCTTCATTTAATAATCTATTTGAATAAATTATATTAAACAAGCGTCTCAAATTGAAAAATGAATATCGTTTGGCTATAAAGCCTGATTGATCGGGGTGTATCAATTTGTCTATAACTAGACTTAATCTCTGAGCTAAGGTTTTCGCTAATATCTTCTGATCAGTATTTAAAAGCGCTATCGCCCTATACGAACCAGGGTCTTCAGAATCCTTATCTTTTTTAGGAATGAGGATTATTGTTGATTCAGTCAGAGTTTGTGGCAATCTCTGTTGTTTAAAGGCGTGACTATATACAGTTTGCAAACGTGGAGAGATCAAACCACTGAATTTTTTATAAAACTCATTATTTAAGCCATCAGGGCCAGGAGTCTTCCCATTTTTCATGGATTTAATAGTCTCTTCAACATCTTTCATAGTTATTTCTGCGCCCAGTAAATTTCTATCACTCACATTCAAACCAGGAAGGTTACATTCCTGCAAAAACTTTTGCATCTGCGCAGAAGTATCTGTTATTTTTGATGAATATAATGACTGATAAAATTGCAAAAATCTCTGATTAATATCCTTAGGTAGTTTAAGCAAATCTCCATTTTCTGATCTAATTTTATGAATTGTAGAATCATCATCTAATTTACGGAGTTGACGTGCTAGCAATTTCTGTGGTTTATCTCCAAATTCAAAATGTTTTTGTTTAGTATATTGAAAAAGCCTTCAAATATGAGCTGAAAGGATATAATTTAACTTATATTTGAGAACTGCAATTTTATTATGTATTTCAATAGAGGGAGCGATGGCATTTGTTATGTCTAACTGTCTTATCTGACTTTCCAGATCATTCTGTTCAGCTCGGTTCTTCTTGTTTTGAGACGCTTGAAAAGCAATAATACATCCTCTCACAAACGCTTTAAATGTTTCCCAAAGCAGGGACGCAGGTGTTTCAGGAAGGTCATTTGCGTTAAAAAAAATCTCAAATTGCGATTTAAGATAGTCATAACATGCTTTTTCATTTAAGATTTGCGGGTTAAATCTCCAATTAGTCTGTTTCCCCATTGCTCCTTGGAGTTTTACCCTAAATGTTAAAGGGGCATGATCGGATATAATAATATTATGATATTTTGAATTATATGTATAAGGAATAAGTTTGGAGTCCACCAAGAAATAATCAATTCTTGAATAAGTTTTATGCACAGGTGAATAAAATGAATACTCTCGGCCTGAAGGATTATCAATCCTCCAAACATCTTTTATATTTGCATTATTTATATAAGAGTTTAATAATTCACACGACTTGGATTTTGTTTTCCTTTGAGTTGAAGATCTATCCAAATAAGGATCTAATGTACAATTTAAATCTCCTCCAATTATCAAATTATATTGTCCAAATTCTGGAATGGTATTAAATATTTTTAAAAAAAATAACGGATTATCAAAATTTGGTGCGTAGACATTCACCAATATCAATTTTGTAGAATATAGTTCTCCCACTAATATAACACTCCCAACTTCTATACTCGTGACCTCTCAACATCTGTGCTATAATATTAATCGTCTCAGCGGCATCTGGTTGCATCCAGGGCACTTTCTGTGGCGCATGGCCTCCTGGGTAAGCACCGCCGCCATTGCCGGCTTGTTTTCAATATAAACTTGAGTGATCGTACAGCGTTGCGGACATTACAAACTGCCTTGATTGCACTAGGGGACTGGGTGCAGAAATGTTTATGTAAGTGCAGGTTTACGAAGCTGAACTATTACTTAAGTTGGGGAATGTCTGTATTGGAATGACAAATGAACGTGGAAGGTAATAACAAAATTCATGTTCTTCTTTAAAGGAAACAGTACCATTTGGTGATGCCGTCTTGGCAACAAAGGATACCTGCCTCGGTAGTGAAATATGTGAGGAGCTCTGGGCTGCTAACAGGTAGACACTTTTCCATTTGCGTTGCACTTTTCGCAGGCTCTTTTGCAGGGATCTTATCGAAACATATAAGATTATGGGGATCTTATCGAAACGTATAAGATTATTAAGAGGTTGGACACGTTAGAGGCAGGAAACATGTTCCCAATGTTGGGGGAGTCCAGAACAAGGGGCCACAGTTTAAGAATAAGGGGTCGGCCATTTAGAACGGAGTCAGAGAGTTGTGAATCTGTGGAATTCTCTGCCTCAGAAGGCAGTGGAGGCCAATTCTCTGAATGCATTCAAGAGAGAGCGAGATAGAGCTCTTAAGGATAGCGGAGTCAGGGGGTATGGGGAGAAGACAGGAACGGGGTACTGATTTAGAATGATCAGCCATGATCACATTGAATGGCAGTGCTGGCTCGAAGGGCCGAATGGCCTACTCCTGCGCCTATTTTCTATTGGCTCATTGTGTCCCAAAGTATTGCATAGCCTGCAGAACTTTTTTTAAATGTGTCCGTGGTCAAAATTGAAGAAATGCCACAGCCAAACTCTCGTAAGTGGCACAGCATTTGTTCAATTTAGTTTTTTTTAAAGATTAGAGATACGGCCCCTTTGCCCCACATAAACACTACCCTACACACACACACACGGTACAATTTTACATTCGTACCAAGCCAATTACCCAACAAACCTGTACGTCTTTGGAATGTCTGAGGAAACCGGAGCACCCAGAGAAAACCCACGCATGTCACGGGGAGAACGTACAAACTCCTTATAGACAGCAACCGTAGACAGGACCGAACCCGGGACGGTGGAAGAACGATACATGATTGCAATCAAATCGTCCACGGTGTACAGATACATAGTAGAGGTTTAAAATAGTGGAGCTATTGTAATGAGTGATTGCAGGTCCACTTCTGGGACCATCGTGCAGAGAGTCGCCTGGCTTAGGTGCCATCTTGCAGTGAGGGCTGGCTGGTGCTGTAAGGTAGCAAGTCTACCACTGTACCACCTATTAACGTGCAAGTAAGTTTTCTCTCCTGCAATTTTTTAGGATTAATCCCTCAAATTCCAATTAACAGATTGTGGATTGAACAGATTGTGCTTTGTGCCAAATAGGCTGCTGAGGTTGTAATGAACAAATTAAATATAATATCCGAACATCACATACTATTCTGGAGTGAACGACCTTCCTGAGAGAACATTCCTTCGTGTACTGAGAAATATTCTGATTCTAATCTTGGGTTATGTTATTGGTGTACACAACTGAAGTGTCACAAACAAATTCAATTAATCCTCAGAAGCAAGGCACTGCAGATGCTGGTTCACAGAAAAAAGACGCAAAGTGCTGGGGTAACTCGGCGGATCAGACTACATCTCTGGAGTACTTACAGCGCCAGAGATTCGGGTTCGATCCTGACTACGGGTGCTTGTTTGTATGGAGTTTGTACTTTCTCCCCGTGACCTGCGTGGCTTTTCTCCGACGCTCCAAAGACGTACAAGTTTGTAGGTTAATTGGCTTATTGGATATAAATTTATATTGTCCTTAGTATGTGTAGGATAGCGTTAATGTGCGGGGACCGCTGGACGGCGCGGACTCGGTGGGCCGAAGGGCCTGTTTCTGCGCTCTATCTCTAAACTAATTTAAACATGAATAGGTGACGTTTCCGGTCATGTTCCTTCTTTGGTTTGAAGAAAGGCCCTGACCCGAAACATCATCTATCCGTGTTCTCCAGAGATGCTGCCTGACCCGCTGAGTTACTCCAGCACCCTGTGTCTTTTTTTTCAATTCATTCTGAACTTTCCCAGCACTCTCTCCAAAATGAATAAAAGTTATTTGACATTATTAGAATAAATACAAAATCTTTTTTTCATGCCATTTAACCTTTCTCCTAAAATAGTAGGTAATGCTGACATTGGAGAGAATTTGTTTCAGAGATTGTGTGGGTTCAGAGGCCTGAGTTAGCTGAATTTCAATCTAACTGCAAGTCGAGCACTTAATTACTCATTGGGTGTAAATGGGTAAGATTTACATGTAAGATTATTAAGGGGTTGGACACGTTAGAGGCAGGAAACATGTTCCCTGATCAGCCATGATCACATTGAATGGTGGTGCTGGTTCGAAGGGCCGAATGGCCTACTACTGGTACAAAAACAGTAGCGTTTCAGTAGAGGAATAAGAAGCTGACAGGACAAATAGGGAAACAAAAATAGTTGGTTGCATCTCAACGCTGATTGTTACTGGAACCTTGGGTGCTGTCTGTGTGGAGTTTGCATGCTCTGCCTGTGACCACGTGGGTTCCCTCCGGGTGCTCCGGTTTCCTCCCACACCCCAAGACGTGTGCGTTTGCAGGTTAATTGGCCTCTGTAAATTGCCTCCAATTAGTAGGAAGTGGACGAGAAAGTGGGATAGATAACATAGAACTGGTGGAGGATTGATGGTCGGGACGGACTCATATCATCATATCATATCATATCATATTATATACATACAGCCGGAAACAGGCCTTTTCGGCCCTCCAAGTCCGTGCCGCCCAGTGATCCCCGTACATTAACACTATCCTACACCCACTAGGGACAATTTTTACATTTACCCAGCCAATTAACCTACATACCTGTACGTCTTTGGAGTGTGGGAGGAAGCCGAAGATCTCGGAGTAAACCCACGCAGGTCACGGGGAGAACGTACAAACTCCTTACAGTGCAGCACCCGTAGTCAGGATCGAACCTGAGTCTCCGGCGCTGCATTCGCTGTAAAGCAGCAACTCTACCGCTGCGCTACCGTGCCGTGCCGTGCCGTGCCGACTCGGTGGGCCGAAGGGTCTGTTTCCATGCTTAAAATCTCTAAAATTAAACTAAACTGTTGAAAAAGTTGACTGCACACAAATGAATGCAGGAATAGTCCAGGCTTGTGGATCTATTTGTTCTTGGCTCTGTTCCAATTTGCCATTGGGCATAATGATGTAGAGGCTCGGTGGGTAATCATTTATTCGTACATGCAATGGTTGGGTGAGGGGGGAGGGGGGAAGTTGGGATAATTCTTGCAGATGGAGGAAGACCCCCCTCCCCCCCCCCCCCCCCCCCCCCCCCCCCCCTCCTCGGTTCACAAAAATAGTAAGCCAGAAACATGAAACTACTTAGGGCGGCACAGTGGTGCAGTGGTAGAGTTGCTGCCTCACAGCGCCAGAGGCCCGGGTTCAATCCTGACTGCGGGTGCTGTCTACGGAGTTTGTACGTTCTCCCCGTGACCACGTGGGTTTCCAGTTTCCTCCCACACTCCAAAGACCTCCAGGTTTGTCGGTCGGTTGGCTTGGTAGAAGTGTAAAATTGTCCCCAGTGTGTGTAGGATAGTGTTAGTGTGATGGGATCGCTGGTCGGTGTGGACTCAGTGGGCCTGTTTCCGTGCCATATCTCTGAACCTAAAGGGATGCAATGCTGAGGCTTTATAAGCCAGTCAGACCGCATTTGGAGTATTGTGAGCAGTTTTGGGCCCCATATCTGAGCTTAATCGGCTTCTGTAAATTGTAAATTGTCCCTAGTGTGTGTAGGATTGTGCTGGTGTACGGGTGATCACTGATTGGCGTGGTCCCGGTAGGTTGAAGGGCCTGTTTCCACGCTGCGTCTCTAAAGTAAAGTCTAATTTACATCACATAAAGGATGTCGTGGCTTTGGAGAGAGTGCAGAACAGGTTCACCAGGGTGTTTCCTGGATTAGCGATGAATTAGCTCGAAGGACAGGTGGAAAAACTTGGATTGTTTTTCGCTGGAAACCCAAAGGCTTGTTGGTGGCGGTGGGGGATGGAGGGACATGATAGAAGCACATGAAATTATGAGAGGCACGCAGAGAATGGATAGAGACTGCCTATACTTTTCAAGAGGGCTAGAATACAAAAACAGGGATGTAATGCTGAGGCTCTATAAGGCGTTAGACAGGCCGCATTTGGAATATTGTGAGCAATTTTGGGCCCTATACCTGAGGATATCTTATGTGTGTGTGTGTGAAGCAAATTTGGAAATTCTACAGACACTTGATAAGAATAATCCTGGTTTGTGTTGCAAGGAGGTGTGCTGTTGGCAACCAATAGATTAAGGTACAAGCGTTGGGATTAGGGGCACACATGACTAGTCATATTTGACCTCTGACCATGAAAAAAACATTGTCAGCATCTATATACTAAAACTCTCGTTTGTTATCTTGTTTGTGACTGAACTTCAGCCAAAACGGTATACGATAGCGCGGCAATTTTAGGCCCACCTTACTCACCATTGTCACTTTAGTGATAATGCAAGTAGTTTTATTGAAATCGGTGTTATATTTTTAAAGTTATTCACATTTTAAAGTTTAAAAGGAGGGGAGACTGGAGCGACTAGGCTTGTACACACTGGAATTTAGAAGAATGAGAGGGGATCTTATCGAAACGTATAAGATTATTAAGGGGTTGGACACGTTAGAGGCAGGAAACATGTTCCCAATGTTGGGGGAGTCCAGAACAAGGGGCCACAGTTTAAGAATAAGGGGTAGGCCATTTAGAACTGAGATGAGGAAAAACTTTTTCAGTCAGAGTTGTGAATCTGTGGAATTCTCTGCCTCAGAAGGCAGTGGAGGCCAATTCTCTGAATGCATTCAAGAGAGAGCTAGATAGAGCTCTTAAGGATAGCGGAGTCAGGGGGTATGGGGAGAAGGTAGGAACGGGGTACTGATTGAGAATGATCAGCCATGATCACATTGAATGGCGGTGCTGGCTCGAAGGGCCGAATGGCCTACTGCTGCACCTATTGTCTATTGTCTATTGGAGGGAGGGGGGGAAGGGGGGAGTGGGGGAGAAGGGAGAGGGGAGGGGGGGTTGAGGAGAGAGGGGAGGGGGGGAGGACAAGGTGCTGCACCAATGCAGGAGAGTTTGGGCCCAACGGGTCCACTTTGTCTAGTAATATATAAAAATTTCACTGGATAAACTTTGACATATATAAGTTATATATTCTCTGAATGCATTCAAGAGAGAGCTGGATAGAGCTCTTAAGGATAGCGGAGTCAGGGGGTATGGGGAGAAGGCAGTAACGGGGTACTGATTGAGAATGATCAGTCATGATCACATTGAATGGCGGTGCTGGCTCGAAGGGCCGAATGGCCTCCTCCTGCACCTATTGTCTATTGTCTATATATGACTTATATATGTCACTAAGAATGGCTCCTCTATGCCTTCTTTAAAATAAAAAGTCTCCTCTACAAGTTGCGTGACACGTTTGAGAAAGACTGACTGGTCTTGTTCTGTTCCCTTCCCAGTCCTCACATCGCCATGTCGATGGACGGGGTGGAGATATTCACCAATTCTTCAGCGAGCCACCATGTCCTTCGTAAAAGTTACTTGAGGACCGACCTCGTGAAGACGGCCACGTCAAAGGTAAAGATGTGGGGAAGGAGCTGTTTTCAAATATCAACGGAGTTCCGGGAACGTTGCAAGAAATGCAGGCAGAGATTTTTTTAGATTTAGATTTAGAGATACAGAAATGACAGAAAGATTTAGAAATGCTTCAATACAGAATAGAATAGAATACGTTATGGTCACAGGTGACCGGGCACAGTGAAATTCTTTGTTTGCATACCTTCAAATTCAAGTTTAGGTTTATTTGTCACATACGCATGCAAGATGTGCAGTGGAATGAAAGGTCAGCAATAGAGCAATAAAAATAAACAATTTCACACACAATCACAACCAACACAAAACAACAAAAAAAGAAACCTCCATCACAGTGAGCCTCCTCCAGTCACCTCCTCACTGTGATGTCTTTTCTCTTCCCCTGCCGTCTTCTCCCGCGGTCAGGCTGTTGAAGTTGCCACGTTCCAGGCCGCGCCGGACGGTGAAAGGTATGCGAATAGTCGCCTATAAAGGGCGCTTGCAAAGTTACAAATACTCCCCCCCCCACGCACTAGTTCCCCCTTTATTCTTCCCCCCCCTCCCCCTTTTCTCATGGCTGTCCCCCCTTGCCGGGTCCTCCATTGTCCATTGTGCAAATGACCTGCAAGGCAGCAACTCTACTGCTGTGCCACTGGGGTACATGGAACAAATTTATGAAAGATTTGCAAAAAGACAGATCGAAGCCAGCAACGATGATTAAGGAACGTTGGAGCCCACAATGGTCCATTGTTGGCGATGGGGTAGGTGATAGCAAATACTGCTAGCACCACGACCGGGGATGGGGGTAGGGATGGAGAGAGAGGGGATGCAAGTTTCTTGAAGTTTGGTTTAGTTTAGTTACACCGCGGAAACAGGCCCTTCGGCCCACCGAGTCCTTGCCAACCAGCGATCCCCGTGCACTAACACTATCCTATACACACACACACACACACACACACACACACACACACACACACACACACACACACACACACACACACACATGTGACAATTTACAATTAAACCAAGCCAATTAGCTTACAAACCTGTACGTCTTTGGAGTGTGGGAGGAAACCGAAGCACCCGGAGAAAACCCACGCAGCTCAGGTGCAGACAAGCTCCCGTAGTCAGGATTAGAGAAATCGATATTCATACTGTGTAGGAAAGAACTGCAGATGCTTGTTTAAATTGAAGGTAGACACAAAATGCTGGAGTAACTCGGCGGGTCAGGCAGCATCTCTGGGGAGAAGGAATGGGTGACGTTTCGGGTCGAGACCCTTTGTCAGACTGATGTTCTGCTGGATTGCGAGCCGCCCAAGCGACCCAGGACTGATTTCTCTCTTCCATCTCTCCAGAATGGTGGAATCTATCTCCTCGCCAACCAGAAGGGGTGTGATGGCGATCGCCTGTATTATGACAGCTGTGCGATGATTGCTGTAAATGGACATATTGTGGCCCAAGGGTCCCAGTTCTCCTTGGATGACGTGGTAAGACCATCAATAATCGGTGTCTTCTGACACCGACTCTCGTCGTGGGTGATTCAACTACAAAACCCTTCTCTAAATGATCAAAAAAATATAAAGTTGCTCTCTGCAGAATTGAAAGTTCATTGGGATTTATCCATCTCCAGAAATCGAGTCATAGACTCGTAGAGCGTGGAAACAGGCCCTTCGACCCAACTTGCCCACACCGACCAACATGCCCCATCTACACCAGTCCCACCTGCATGCGTTTGCCCCGTATCCCTCTAAACCTGTCTCCTATCCACGTACCTGTGTAATTGCTTCTTAAACGTTGGGATAGTCCCTGCCTCAACTACCTCCTCCGGCAGCTCGTTCCACACACTCACCACCCTTTGTGTGAAAAGGTCACCCCCTCAGATTCCTATAAAATCTTTCCCCCTTCACCGTGGGTCAGAGTGGGGATGTTTACTGATGATCACACAATAACAGTTGGGAAGTGAAGGTGCACAGAATTCAGGAACAGGCCAATAAGTTGGCAACGGACTTTCATGCTACACATGCACCAGACACTGACACTGACCATAACAAGAGCATAATCACTGATAAACTCTTTCCATCGGAAACTTGAACGTTCTGGAGTGGAAAAGACTGCAAAAAAGGTTGTGAACTGCCCAGTCCATCACCGCCTCTGACCTCCCCACCATCGAAGGGATTTATCGGAGTCAAGATTCAAGATTCAAGATTCAAGATAGCTTTATTTGTCATCCAATATTGGACGAAATTCAGTCACCCACAGTCCAACAATAAAAGCATTAAATAAGCATTAAAATTACACAACCCCAAAAAAACCCCAAAACACAGTCCAACAATAAAAGCATTAAATAGGCATTCAAATTACCCAACCCCAAAAACACACAAAAAGAAACATCCATCAAAGAAACATCCATCACAGTGAGTCTCCTCCAGTCCTCTCCTCACTGTGATGGAAGGCCACAATGTCTTTCCCTTCTCCTGCTGTCCTCGCCCGCGGTCAGGTTGTTGTGATTGCAGGCCGCACCGGACGGTCCGCAGCGGGCCGAGCCCAAGGCGCGTCGCGTCGCAGCCGCTCCCGCAGCCTCCGAAGACGGCCGGCTCCGCCGATGATAAGTCCGATCCGGGGCGGGCGAACACGCTGCTGCCGCTGTTGCTGCACGTCGGGGCGGTCGTGGCTCCCGACATTGAAGCCCCCGCCCAGCAGAGAAATATCCCGCAGCCTATCTTAGGTCGCGCCGGACATAAAGGCAGCCAGCATCATCAGAGACCCACGCCACCCTGGCCACACACTCCTTTCACCCCTGCCATCAGGAAGAAGGTGCAGGAGCCTGAAAACTGTAACGTCCAGGTTCAGGAACAGCTTCTTCCCTACGGCCAACAGGCTATTAAACACCACAACCTCAAATAAGCTCTGAACTACAATAGATTATTATTATTATTATTATTATTATTTACAGCGTACTATGTTTACATATTCTGTTGTGCTGCAGCAAGTAAGAACTTCAATGTTCTATCTGGGACTTCTGACAATAAACAGCCTTGCCTCTCGACCATTCTCTAAATGGTCAAAAAATATCAAGAAAATATCATTTGCATCAACTACATTAATCTGACAATCAACTCAGCAACAAGTTTCATAGCCAAAGTCATGGAGTAATACAGCGTGGAAACAGGCCCTTCAGCCCAACTTTCCCATGCCGACCAACGTGCTCCATCTACACTAGTCCCACCTGCCCGAGTTTGTCCCTTACCCCTCTAAACCTATCCTATCCATCTAGTTGTCCAAATGTTTTTTAAATGATGTGGTAGTGCCTGCCTCAACTACGTCCTCCGGCAGCTCGTTCCATATACCCGCCACCCTTTGTATAAAAAGGTTGCCCCTCAGTTTCTTGTTAAATCTCCTCCTCCCTTTAAACCTGTGTCCTCTGGTTTTTGATTCTCCGACTCTGGGTAAAAGACTCTAGTGCATTTACCCTATTTATCCCTCTCGTGATCCGATACATCTCGATAAGTATGTACATCTTTTCCATCTTTCTTTAGGAAGTCCTGACCACCACTCAAGATTTGGAGGATGTAAGAGCCTATCGCTCAGACAGGACCAATGGAAGATTAACGGTTTGTACATGTCTTTTCCTCTCTGTTGTAGCCCACGTTTTAAAAGGATTTACTTGTAGGAGACTTCTGTACGCTGCCACACGCATTGCAGACGAAGCAAAGAATTTCACTGTCCCTAGGAACATATGACAATTAAGTATCACTTAATCAAATATTGAAGGCTAAAGTTACTCTTGTGGGAGTTTAATCTCGGTTACTGATGGCTGTTTTACTCCAGCTTTCACTTGTATGCATTTCCAAATCTCAGAATTAAACCAACGCTGTGAATGACATCCCACACAGGTTGTGAAGAAGGGTCTCGACCCGAGACGTCACCCATTCCTTCTCTCCTGAGATGCTGCCTGACCTGCTGAGTTACTCCAGCATTTTGTGAATAAATTCCTTCGATTTGTACCAGCATTTGTCTTATCCCACACAGGCAAATGAAGTATACCCGCGAGTCCGTGTCAACTTTACACTGTCCTTGGCTGACGATGTCTACGTACCCTGCGTTCAACCCATTCAGATCCGATTCCATACTCCCGAGGAAGAAATCAGGTGTGTTGGAACCTTCGAATCGTGACCTTGCATGGGCGACGTTCTAACCTATGTTAAATAGCACGGTGGTGCAGCAGTAGAGTTGCTGCCTTACAGCACCAGAGACACGGGTTCGGTCCTGACTACGGGTGCAGGCCACCGCGTCCGCGCCGACCAGCCATCCCCGCTCACTGGCACGAACCCACACATACTTTCGGCAATTTACAATTTAACCGAAGCCAATTAGCCAACAAACCTTCACGTCTTTGGAGTGTGGGAGGAAACCGGAGCACCTGGAGAAAACCCACTCAGGTCACGGGGAGAACGTACAAACTCCGTACAGACACCATCCATAGTCAGGATCGAACCCACGTCTCTGGTGTTGTATGGCTGCAACTCTACCACTGCGCCACCGTGCCGTCTATTTGTTCTTTTATGTCCAATGTATCCCAATTGAATCACACAATTGTGTGTTGTTCATTATCTCTTGTTCATGTTCCATTCAGTCTTGGACCGGCATGTTGGCTCTGGGATTACCTCCGGCGTAGTTCACAGGTAAGTCAACGTGAGAACGGAACCGCAGTGTGACGTATGAATATCCCAGTGTGTGTGGGATTGCGTTAGTGTACGGGGATCGCTGGTCGGTGCGGACCCGGTGGGCCGAAGGGCATGTTTCTGCTCTGTATCTCTGAAGCTGAAACTAAAGTAAAAGGTGTAGCGTAAAAAAAAAATATATAATAATGCTGTACTGCAACAAATCAGAACGTAGTACCCTTAGTCAGGATGGAACCCGGCTCTCTGGTGCTGTAAGGCAGCAACTCTATCGTTGTGCCACGCTGCCATTTAACGTAGATTTGAATGTCACCCACGTGAGGCCTCAATTTGCAGGCTTGAACAGAGGTATTTTCACCAGAGTTGGTTTAACTGTATGATACTGGGCAATGAACTAAGCTGACCTTTTAGACTTTAGACTCTAGACATTTTAGCGTGGAAACAGGCCCTTCGGCCCACCGAGTCCGCGCCGACCGGCGATCCCCCCCGCACACTAAGACTATCTTACATGCTCGGGACAATTTTACAATTTTACCGAAGCCAGTTCACCCACAAACCTGCGTGTCTTTGGAGTGTGGGAGGAAACTGGAGCACCCGGAGAAAGCCCACGTGGTCACAGGGTGCACGTGCAAACTCTGTGCAGACAGCACCCGTGGTCAGAATCAAACCCGGGTCTCTGGCGCTGTGAGGCAGCAACTCTACGGCAGGGCCACCTTGCAGCCCCTGGAGTCACAAGGAAGACTAGTGTTACCAACTGAGCCATTGTTGTTAATCAGGAAAAAGTTACCCCTCAGATTTCTGCGAACAACTTGCCCCATTTACACTCGTCCCACCTGCCTGCATTCAAGAGAGAGCTAGATAGAGCTCTTAAGGATAGCGGAGTCAGGGGGTATGGGGAGAAGGCAGGAACGGGGTACTGATTGAGAATGATCAGCCCTGATCATGTTGAATGGCGGTGCTGGCTCGAAGGGCCGAATGGCCTCCTCCTACACCTATTGTCTATTGCATTTGGCCCTTACATCCCTGAAACCTTTCCTATCCATGTACCTGTCCAAATGATTTTTTAAAAATGTTGCGACAGTCCCTGCCTAAACCACTTCTTCCGGCAGCTCGTTCCATACACCTACCACCCTTTGTGTAAAGATTTTGTCCCTCGGGTTCCTATTTAATCTTCCCATCCCCCCCCCCCCCTCATCTTAAACCTATGTCCTCTGGTTCTCTATTCCCCTACTCTGGGCAGGTGACTCTGTGCATCCATCCAATCTATTCTCAGGCCCATGGCCTTAATTGCACACAGTCGGCTCATTTGAGCAGGATATTGTTCTTTTGAAAATGGAACAACTGGGCTCGGAGACAGGTGTAGAAACAAGGAACTGCGTTGCCAGTTCAGACAAAAGAGCACAAAGTGCCGGAGTAACTCTACCTAAATCTGTGAATTCTCTGCCTCAGAAGGCAGTGGAGGCCAATTCTCTGAATGCATTCAAGAGAGAGCTAGATAGAGCTCTTAAGGATAGCGGAGTCAGGGGGTATGGGGAGAAGGCAGGAACGGGGTACTGATTGAGAATGATCAGCCATGATCACATTGAATGGTGGTGCTGGCTCGAAGGGCCAAATGGCCTACTCCTGCACCTATTGTCTATTGTCTACCTACCTGTCAGCCCACAATGTCACTCCAACATTTTGTGTTTGTCCTCCATGTAAACCCGCATCTGCAGTTCGTTCCTACACAACATCCAACGTCTACTGGGAGTGTCTGCCTGTCCCATCAGTCAGGATAGGAAGGTTGGACTCTTGAGCTGATGTGATGTAGTTCTTTAGTTTAGTTTAGAGGTATAGCGTGGAAACAGGCAGTTGGACCCCACCGAGTCCTCGCCAGCCTGTGATCCCCGCACACGAAGACTACCCGACATGCACGGGGGATAATTTACAATTTTACCAAGCCAATCAACCTACAAACCTGTACGTCTTTGGAGCGTGGGAGGAAACCAGAGCTCCTGAAGAAAACCCACGCAGGTCACGGGGAGAACGTGCGAACTCTGTACAGACAGCGCCCGTAGGCAGGATCAATGCCGGGTCTCTGGCGCTGTGAGGCAGCAATTCTATCGCTGCGCCACCGTGCCACATCACCACTCTCTGTGGTGCAATGCGATGCTGATATTTGGTGCTGCAGCGCCTCCTTGTGTAAGCTGTGTTTCACCGCACCCTCGAATTCTCAAATGTATATTTATTGCCATCATATCTCTCTACCAGTTGAAAATCAAAAATGCTGCAGATCCTGGAAATTGAAAATAAAAACAGATTGTGGTGGAAACAACCAGCAGAATCTGAAGAAGACTCAGGTGGGCGGCACGGTGGCGCAGCGGTAGAGTTGCTGCCTCACATCTCCAGAGACCCCGTGTTCGATCCTGACTACGGGAGCTTGCCTGTACGGAGTTTGTACGTTCTCCCCGCGACCGGCGTGGGTTTTCTCCGAGATCTTCAGTTTCTTCCCAAACTCCAAAGACGTGCAGGTTTGTAGGTTAATTGGCTCGGTATGAATGTAAAATTGCCCTGAGTGCGTGTAGGAATAGTGCTAGTGTGCGGGGATCGCTGGTCGGCGCGGACCTGGTGGTCTGAACGGCCTGTTTCCGCGCTGTGTCTCTAAGCTAACCTAAAAAAGGCCCCTCAGGGTCACTGACGATTATAGTTTCACGTCTTTGTACTTTATTTCTTTGTGAACAAAGTTACGAGCGGCACAGTGGTGCAGCGGGTAGAGCTGCTGCCTCACAGCACCAGAGACCCAGGTTCGATCCTGATCTCGGGGTTCAGTTTCGTTTATTATTGTCACGTGTGCCGGGATACAGTGAAAAGCTTTTTTGTTGTGTGCCATCCAGACAGCGAAGAGGATTGTACTTGATTACAATCGAGCCATATAAAGATACAGGATAAAGGGAATAACGTTTAGTGCAAGATAAAGATAGTCCGAGGGTCTCCAATGAGGTAGGT